>NC_057806.1:166783740-166900224 GCF_018294505.1 Triticum aestivum
TGCCGTTAAGCCTCTTAGTGAGAGAACTTAGGCGAGTGCTGGACTGCAGCTAAGCCCCCGAGTGGGAGGATTGCTCTCCACTCGGTAGGATTTTTTCAAACTTAGGCGAGTGGTCGACTGCTGTTAAGCCTCTTAGTGAGAGAACTTAGGCGAGTGCTGGACTGCAGCTAAGCCCCCGAGTGGGAGGATTGCTCTCCAGTAGGTAGAATTTTTTCAAACTTAGGCGAGTGCTGGACTGCTGTTAAGCCTCTTAGTGAGAGAACTTAGGCGAGTGTTGGACTGCAGCTAAGCCCCCGAGTGGGAGGATTGCTCTCCACTCGGTAGGATTTTTTCGAACTTAGGCGGAACGGATTCGCGACTAAGCCCACCCACTGGGGGATTTCAGAAGTAAATAAGAACAACAGAATCGAAGGAGAGAACCGTAAGCTCTTGTCTTTGATAAACGAATTACAAAAGGTGTTTCTTATTACATTTTATTCGAATGAGTGCTTAAGTATAAAAGGGGCGGAGCTGCTCCGCGTTCCAAGCCCGTGGCTCGTCTTTCTGATGCTTGATACTGTAAAGATGGTATGCTCCATTGTGGAGAACTTTGGTGATGATGAAGGGGCCTTCCCAAGTTGGAGCGAGCTTGTGTGGTTTCTGCTGATCCACTCAAAGAACCAGGTCTCCTTCTTGAAAGGCCCGACCCCTCACAATTCTGGCGTGGAATCGATGCAAGTATTGCTGATAAATGGTCGAGCGGATCAAGGCCATCTCTCTTTCCTCCTCTAAGAGATCGACTGAATCTTGCCGGGCCTGCTCTGCTTCTGCTTCGGAGAAGATTTAAACTCGGGGTGCATTGTGGAGCAAGTCACTTGATAGAACAGCTTCGGCTCCATAGACTAAGAAGAAAGGAGTTCGTCCAGTCGAACGATTAGGAGTTGTCCTTAAACCCCACAGAACTGACGGAAGTTCATCAACCCAAGCACCTGCTGCGTGTTTGAGATCACGCATCAGTCGGGGTTTCAGTCCTTTGAGAATTAGACCATTGGCTCTTTCTGCTTGTCCGTTCGACTGCGGGTGAGCGACAGAAGCATAGTCGACTCGAGTGCCCTGAGTGGCACGGAAAGCTCTAAACTCATCGGAATCGAAGTTCGATCCGTTGTCTGTGATGATGCTATGTGGGACTCCATATCTGAATGTCAATTCTCTGCTAAAACTGACAGCGGTGCTAGCATCAAGGTTCTTGATAGGCTGAGCTTCGATCCATTTGGTAAATTTGTCGACTGCAACGAGCACGTGAGTGAAGCTGCTTTTGCCGGTTCTCAGCAGTACAACCATATCCAGTCCCCAAACAGCGAAGGGCCAGACGAGGGGGGTGGTCTTCAGGGCTGACGCTGGCTTGTGAAACATATCGGAGTAAAATTGGCAGCCTTCACATCTGTCGACTATATCTTTTGCCATTTCATTTGCTCGTGGCCAATAGAATCCAGCTCGGTATGCTTTAGCCACGATGGCCCGAGAGAACGCATGGTGACCACAGGTCCCCGAGTGGATGGCATTGAGGATCATTCGACCTTCTTCAGGTGTTATGCATTTCTGACCGACTCCAGTCACGCTTTCCCTAACCAGGTGCCCTCTTATCACAGTAAAGGCCTTGGATCGACGAACGATCTGTCGAGCCTCTTCTTCATCCTCTGGGAGCTCTTTCCTCAGGATGTACGCAATGTAGGGCACCGTCCAGTCGGGAGTAATGGCCAGAACCTCCATGATCAGGTCGACCACAGCTGGGACCTCGACTTCAGTCGGATCTGTGGCACTCTTAGGTTGCGGGGGCTCTTCAGTGAAAGGATCTTCCTGAACTGTCGGCGTGTGAATATGCTCCAAAAACACATTGCTGGGAATGGCTTCTCTCTTGGAACCTATCTTTGCCAAATCATCGGCTGCTTGATTTTTCAATCGGGGGATGTGGTGGAGTTCTAACCCCTCGAACATCTTCTCAAGCTTTCTCACCGTGTTCCAGTAACCAGTCATGGCTGGACTTCTGACGTCCCACTCCTTCATCACTTGATTAACTACCAAATCTGAGTCGCCATAGACCATGAGGCGACGGACGCCGAGTGAGATGGCCATGCGCAACCCATACAGGAGTGCTTCATATTCTGCTTCATTGTTGGAGGAATCAAAGTGAATCTGGAGGACATATCCGAGTCTGTCTCCTCGGGGGGATACCAGAACCACTCCAGCACCAGAACCGTTCAACATCTTGGATCCGTCAAAGAACATGGTCCAGTGCTCAGAGTGAACTTGAGTCGGCAGTTGCTGTTCGATCCACTCGGCGAGGAAATCTGCTATTTCTTGGGACATGATAGCTTTCTTTGCCTTAAACTTGATATCTAAGGGAAGGAGTTCAATCGCCCATTTTGCCACTCGACCAGTCGCATCCCTGTTGTGCAGAATCTCTGACAGTGGAGCGTCCCTGACGACATTGTGATCTGAGAAGTAGTGTGCAACCTTCTTCGTGGTCATGTAAATCCCATAGACAAGCTTTTGATAGTGAGGATATCTTTGCTTTGACGGGGTCAGGACTTCAGAAATATAATAAACTGGGCGTTGAACTTTGTACGCTTTTCCTTCTTCTTCCTGCTCGACCGTAAGTACTATACTGACGACTTGTCCAGTGGCTGCTATATAAAGCAATAGAGGCTCTTTGCTGATTGGAGCAGCAAGCACCGGCTGGGTGGAAAGCAGGGCTTTTAGCTCTGCAAATGCTGTATCAGCTTCTGGGGTCCACTCGAACTTATCTGATTTCTTCATCAGTCAGTAAAGAGGCAGCGCCTTTTCACCGAGGCGAGAAATGAATCGACTTAGGGCGGCCAAGCAACCAGTAAGCTTCTGAACATCATGCACATGCATAGGGCGTTTCATTCGGAGTATAGCGCCTACCTTCTCTGGGTTAGCATCGATTCCTCGTTCGGAAACAAGAAAACCGAGTAACTTGCCGCCTGGAACTCCAAACGTGCACTTTGATGGATTGAGCTTGATATCATACCTTCTAAGGTTGGCAAAGGTCTCAGCAAGGTCAGTCAGTAGGTCGGAACCTTTACGTGACTTGACCACAACGTCGTCCATGTATGCTTCCACATTCCGACTGATCTGAGTGAGCAAGCACTTCTGAATCATCCGCATAAATGTGGCTCTGTCGTTCTTCAAGCCGAATGGCATTGTGACATAACAGAAGAACCCAAATGGGGTGATAAAAGTTGTCTTTATTTCGTCGGGTCCGTACAGACGGATCTGGTGGTACCCGGAGTAGGCGTCCAAAAAGGACAAACGCTCGCACCCAGCAGTCGAATCGACTATCTGATCGATGCGAGGGAGAGGGAAGTGATCTTTCGGGCAGGCCCGATTGATATGCTTGAAATCAATGCACATGCGGAGTGAGTCATCTTTCTTTGGGACCATGACAACATTGGCTGACCACTCGGAGTGGTAAATCTCTCGGATAAACTCAGCTGCCAAAAGCCGAGCCACCTCTTCACCGATTGCTTTTCTTTTCTGGACGGCGGACCGTCGAAGATGCTCTTTGACTAGTTTCACCTTTGGGTCGACTCGCAAACGATGCTTAGCCAGTCCCCTGGGAACACCTGGCATTTCAGAAGGCTTCCATGCAAAGATGTCCCAGTTCTCACGGAGGAACTGGATGAGCGCTTCATCCTATTTGGAGTCGAGTGTGGTTGAAATGTGAGTCGGAGCTGCATTGGGATCCGTCGGGTGAATGTGAATCGACTTTGTCTCGCCAGACGACTGGAATGCTGAATCTGTGGCTGGCTTCTTGGCTCGTAGCAAGTCACTCGGGTCCGCATTTTTCTGGTATTCCTGCAATTCTACCACGGCCATCTAGGTATCGGTGATCTTTGAGCCCTTCTGGAAGCACTCTTTCGCCTTCTTCTGATTACCAGAGATAGTGATCACTCCTCTGGGACCAGGCATCTTCAGTTTGAGGTACATGTAACAAGGTCGAGCCATGAATCGTGCATAAGCTGGTCTGCCTAGAATTGCATGATACGCACTCTAAAAATCCACAACTTCAAACGTCAACTTTTCTTTGCGGTAATTTTTGGCATCACCGAAAATCACGTCGAGTGCAATCTGACCGAGGGATGCAGCCTTCTTGCCTGGAATGACCCCATGGAAACTCATATGCCTTTCGCTGAGTGGACATCGGAATGCCCATTCCTTTCAACGTTTCTGCATACAGAATGTTCATGCCACTGCCACCGTCCATCAGGACCTTTGTCAGTCGAGTGCCTTCGACCACCGGGTCAACCACCAGCGCTTGCCTCCCAGGGGTGGTGATGTGCGCTGGATGATCAGACTGGTGGAATGTAATGGCAGTTTGTGCCATTTCAAGTAATTGGGTGTCATCGGAGCGACCATGTTCACTTCTTTGTTGATGACTTTCAGTCGACTTTTTCTCTCAACATCAGCAAAAATCATCAGAGTGGAATTCACGTGAGGATAACCATCATTATCCTCTCCTTCACTCTCAGCCTTGTCTGCCTCCTTCTCCTTTTCCTTGGGTTGTTTCTCTCAGAACTACTGGATCAGGAGCCGACACTGTTGAGTGGTGTGCTTCGGGTAAATGAAATTACCTTCTTCTTCTTTTTTGGTGTGGATATGGCACGGCAGATCCAACCCGTCATTTCCATCTTGATCTTTTACTTTCTTGGGGTTCCACGGCCCTTTGGGATTCCCCTTGAACTTTCCTTGAACCATAGCCAAGGCTTCACCCGGAGCAGCTGGTTCGGCCTTGCGTTTCTGTTTCCGACTGGAGTTTCCTCCTCCGGCTTCATTGGCGACTGCTTTGTGCTTGCCACTCCGGAGTCGCTCTTCCTCTTCACCATTGGCATACTTGGTGGCAATTTCCATCATCCGAGTCAGAGTCATGTTTCCTGTTCGACCGAATTTCAGATTCAACTCCCGGTACCTGACGTCTTCCTTGAAAGCACAAATTGCCTGATGATCAGACACATCTTCTACCGTGTGGTGTAGGGTGATCCATCTCTAGATATAATCCCTCAAAGTTTCATTTGGCTTCTGGACGCAACACTATAATTTTGTCAAACCTGCTGGCCGTTTGTAAGTACCCTCAAACGTTCTGACAAACACTCGGGCGAGATCTTCCCAAGTATAGATGCAGCCAGGTGCCAACTGATTCAGCCATGTTCTAGCCGAGCCCTCCAACATCAGAGGAAGGTGTTTCATGGCCACCTCATCATTGCCGCCACCAATCTGGACAGCCACTCGGTAGTCTTCAAGCCAAGTGTCAGGCTTGGACTCTCCGGTGAACTTACTGACTCCAGTCGCCAACCTGAAGTTGGGGGCAATCACCGCAGCTCTGATAGCTCTGCTGAACCACTCTGGGCCAGAGACATGCACCCTATTGGTGGTTTGCGGACCTCTGTCATGGCCATCTCGTTGAGCTCTGTTTCTGTCGACCAAGCCCTGCACGAGAATAGATCTCGCATCAAAGCCTGGCTCCTTGGGGTCGACTGGAATACCTCTTCCGACACTGTGAGGACGTTTGTCTTCATGTGGCCGAGGCACGTATGACCCACTCCTTGGAGGAGGCGTGGGCACTCGACATCGATCATCGCGATCGGCTCGATGATCAGTTTCTGTATGATCACCCCGCTCCCCACGTCCCTCACTCCTCGGGGGCGATCTCGGGCTATGGGCCGACTGAACTATATCCGCGACCACGGATCTGCTATGGATCCTATTCCGCGACTGAGACACGACTGTATTCTGCTCTCCCGCTACCCGGAGCAAAGCTCTGATCTGCACCAGACCTCGGCCAGCTTCTGATTGGGAAGGTTGAATCGACTCTGCTATCTGGGCAGCAGCTGCTAGATTTTGGATCGGTGTTAGGTATACCTGAGTCGGAGGTGGAAAAAGTTGGCGTCGACTGGACTCAGGAGCACGTTGATGAGCGCGATCGTCGAGTGCGTGCTGGAGGTTCTCCAGCCGAGTGCGCTCAGCCAGATTGTCCAAGCGAGCCTGCTCCAAGGCCTGGGCCTCAGGTGTTTCTCCAACTATAGGAGTATGTAGGGCATCCATGTTTCGGCGACGAAGTTCTTCCCTCTGCTGTGAAGAGAGAAGCTCGGGGCGGTACTCCTCGTGAACGGCTGCACAGGAGGAAAACTTTTAAATAATAAATAAGCATTATATTACATAACGGCTTTGTTTCATCATACAAGACAAGATAACACGGATGTATTCATTTGAAGATAATGTCTTTTGAACACTGGCCCTCTACAATGCGGTATCCCTTGAGGACATCACCAAAAAACCGCTCTGGGGTGCGGTGCTCCTTGCCAGCGGGCGGTCCCTCGGTCGCGAGCTTGACGGCGTCCATCTTCGCCCACTGCACCTTGACATGGGCGAAGGCCATCCGCACACCCTCGATGCATACTGATCGCTTGATGACGTCAAGCCGGGGGCAGGCATTAACCAGCCGCTTCATGATCCCAAAGTAGCTGCCGGGTATGACTTCGGCAGGCCATAGCCGGATTATTAAATCCTTCATGGCTAGTTCGGCCACCCTATGCAGTTCGACCAGCTATTTCAGCTGATCGCTAAAGGGCATCGGATGTTCTGGTGCAAGTATTGCGACCAGAATAGCTTCTCCATTGAGCCCCCCTCTTCGGCTCGGAAGAACTTTGCAGCATCAGCAACACCGCCTGGCAGATCCACAAACGCCTCTGGAGAACTCCAAATCCGGGTCAATAAGAGGAACCTTTTCTTCACATACTTGCTCTGCATAATAAAGGCCTTACCCGCCGCGATTTTTCTGGCCTCTTGGATTTCCTGGAGGGTGCCCTGGGCTTCAACCCGGGCATCGTGTGCGCTTTGGCGGGCCTTGGCAAGTACGGACTCTTGATCCGCAACGTGGCGCTCCAAGGACTCATATTACTTCATGGCGTCCTGGAGCTCCTGCTGGACCCCACCAACCCCGGCCTCAAGCTTTTCACGAGCAGCTCGTTCCTTTGCCACTCTCTCCTCAGCCTCGGCCAGCACCTTCTTGAGGATCTCCACCTTGGTCGCCGCTCCTATCAAATATCATGGCACTATGGTTAGCACAAATCATTCATCCTTTCTGGATCTACAAAAGGTCATTGCATACCTTGCTTGTCTTCTAATTGCTTTTTCACACAGTCGAGCTCTTCCTCAGCCCACCGCAGACTCTACTTCAGTCCGGAGACTTCGGCAGAATGAGAGGTCGCAACTAGCAACAAGAACTTCTTATTCACATAAGACATATTTGGTTAGTCTCCTGCGAAAATTACTTGATCCTCTGTCCGGTTTTTTCTTTACGAACACCGGACAGAGTCTCAGGGGCTACTGTCTATACTATGACATTCTTTTTATACAATTGTGTCGCTTACCTCAAAGCCTGTTAGGAGGCTGGTGCAGGCTTCGGTCAGTCCACTCTTAACGGACTGAACCCTCTCAACCACCGTACCCATAAGTATATGATGTTCCTCAATAATGGAAGCTCTTCGCAGTGCTTCCAGTAGAGTACCCGATGCCTCTCGATGGACAGAGGTCACTTGTGGAATCGGTGCACCTCCTTCTTTCGAAGGAGGTTGCTTGCCGGATTCCGGAGCCGTATAGGTCTCCGGAATTGTATTCGGGTGGGAGCCGGATTGGATACAGCCCCCATCGCTAGTCTCCATGGGGATTTGCTCCCCCATGTGTCCGGCGGCCGAGGGCTCACCCTCTGGCGCCACCCTGATGGCCTCCTGCGTCTGTCCCTAGCCTGGGCAGGTCCTTCGAGACAGCACCTCAGCATCATCCATGGCCTTGGGAGAAGAGGCCGCCGGAAGGGACCCGCTGTCCATCACCTTCGGATCCAGCGAAATTCCCAAAGATGAGGATCACTCGAGGTCGGAACGAGCCGCACTGCAAGTTCATGATTTAACATGTTAAAATTATGAAGTAAAGGGGATGGGTATATGAACGCATCAGTGCCTTTGAGTACTCACGATTCGGCCAGGGGCTTATCCTTGGGGCGCCACTCGGAGCTGCTATGAATGTCCCACGCGGAGTTGTCCGCGGCAGAGGCCTTCCCCTTTTTGGACGCCTCTGCCTCCAGATGAGTGGAGGCCGCCCTTTTCTTCCTCCCCCCTCAGGGGGAGAATTGCTTTCGTCCTCTTCCTCGTCGTCGGTGGCAGGAGGGGAGTGGGTTTCGGCGTCTTCGGACGTCATGTCCGAAGTGCCCTTATGGCAGAGGCCACCTCTGGCCCCCTTGGCCTTCTTCTTGGCCTTCTTCTCCGACGCTTGATAGGGCACCGGAACCATCATCTTCGTCAAAAGCGGGATAGCTGGTTCTTTGGGCAGCGGAGCCGGACACTGAATCCGCTCGGCCTTCTTTGTCTAGCCCTGAAAAAACCGAATAGGGAAGCTTAGACATCTTCCTTGAGTATGCAAGTAAAGGATACACCTTGAAATACGGAAAACTTACCGCACTAGCGGGATAGGCCAGGTCGTGCCCGCAGTCCTTAGTCGTCATCGGCCACGTCTCGTTGGCCTTGAAGAGCACCTTCCATATGTCTTGTGCGTAGTGCCGAAGAACTACTGCAAGGTCTGGTGCTTGGCCGGATCGAACTCCCACAAATGGCAAGTCTGGCTTTGGCACGGAAGGATCCGACGGGCGAGCATCACCTGGATCACATTGACAAGCTTGACGTTCTTGTCCACCATGCTCCTAATGCGCGTCTTAAGCGCTGTCAGCTCGTAAGACGAAGACCAGTCCAGACCCTTCTCTAGCCAAGAGGTGAGCCGCATCGGGGCTCCGGACTAGAATTCGGGAGCCGCAACCCAGGTGGCGTGGCGAGGCTGTGTAATGTAGAACCACTTCTGTTGCCACCCTTTGACGGTTTCCATGAAGGTACCCTTGGGCCATATGACGTTGGGCATCTTGCTCACCATGGCGCCTCTGCAATCTGTGTATTGGCCATCCACCACCTTCGGCTTCACGTTGAAGATCTTCAACCACAGTCTGAAGTGGGGTGGGATACAGATGAAGGCCTCGCACACGACAATAAATGCCGAAATATTGAGGAGGGAGTTGGGGGTCAAATCGTGGAAATCCATCCCGTAGAAGAACATGAGCCCGCGGAAGAATGGGTGGAGAGGGAATCCCAATCCACGGACGAAGTGGTGGATAAACACAACCCTCTCATGGGGCTCCGGGGTGGGGACGATCTGTCCCTTGGACGGAAGCCGGTGGGCGATTTCCTTCGCTAAGTACTCGACCTCCCGGAGCTTGGTGATGTCCTTCTCCTTGATGGAGGAAACCATCCACTTGCCTTGCGCTCCAGATCCGGACATGGATGGAGTGTTTTTTTGAGGTGGAATGGATGGAAGCTTGGACGTTGGAGCTCGGGAATGGATGGGCAGAGAGAAGGAAGGCGTCGATGAAAGAGGTGAATCCTCATCCCTTTATAAAGGCAGTGAATATCAAGCGCCTCCCCACTTGCCTTAAAACTCGCCTATTCCCCAAGGGTCATGCAGGCGGCGCGGTTTGATTACCCATGCCCATATTGATGAGATTCACGTAATAAGGGGACACGATCTCTGCTTTGACAAGACGTGCTAGTAAAACCGCATCTTGAAACATGGAGCGGGTGGCTAAAAAATGGTTCGAAATAATGACCGAGCTGCGACGTGATGTCACGCTACAGAAGTTGTCAGTGGGTTGGACTCATAAAATATTATACTCTCTGCGTGTGGTACTCGTTTTGCAGAGCCGGACACATTTTGTGTGTTCAAAGGCTGTTTTGGAGTATTCGGAGAAGGAACCCGCCTTGCAATGTCGAAGACAATCTGTGCGCCGGACACCTCATCATTGAAGCCTGGTTCAGGGGCTACTGAGGGAGTCTTGGATTAAGGGGTCCTCGGGACTCCGACTGTTGGACATGGGCCATAAAGATACAAGACAGAAGTGTTGGGGAACATAGTAATTTCAAAAAAATTCCTACGCACACGCAAGATCATGGTGATGCATAGCAACGATGGGAAGCGTGTTGTCTATGTAGCCTCATAGACCGCAAGCGGAAGCGTTACGACAACGCGGTTGATGTAGTCGTACGTCTTCAGGATCGACCGATCTCAGCACTGAAGGTACGACACCTCCGCGATCTACACACATTCTGCTCGGTGACGTCCCGCGAACTCACGATCCAGTAGAGCTTCGAGGGAGAGCTTCGTCAACACGATGGCGTGATGATGTTGATGATGTTGCTACCGGAACAGCGCTTCACCTAAGCATCGCTATGATATGACCGAGGTGGATTATGGTGGGCACTACGAGGAAAAGGGCTATAGCTAATACAAACATTAATGGCGCACCACTTATGTGTAGGTACGCCATTAATGTCCAGTGGCGCACCATGTGTAGGTACGCCATTAATGTCCAGTGGCGCACCATGTGTAGGTACGCCATTAATGTCCATATCACTAATGGCGCACCACACCCATGGTGCGCCACTACTAACAATTTTTTCCAAGACTAGTAATGGCGTACCAAGGCACCACACACTCTGTGCGCCACTACTAACAATTTTTTTACTTTTTTTTCAAAACTAGTAATGGCGCACCAGCATATAGTGCGCCATTACTAGTTCAAACTAGTAATGGCGCACCACAACCACGGTGCACCACTACTAACAATTATTATTTTTATTTGTTTGCAAAAACTAGTAATGGCGCACCACGTAACATGTGCGCCATTAGTAACCAGGTTTACTAATGGCGCATTGTTAGGTGGTGCGCCATTACTAACTTTTTTGCACCCCCCCCCCCCCCCCGTGGACCGCCTTTTATGTTTTAGAAAAAATAAAAGAAAATGATGGAAATGTCAAAAAATAAAAGAAAATAAGTTTCCCATGTGATATGTGGTCTAGTTGTTGGGAAAATTTACAAATATGAATTTTGACTTTATTTGCAAAATCTCTTGAGAATTTAGTAAAATGGGCATAACTTTTTCATACGAACTCGGATTAAAAAGTTTTTTATATGAAAAATCATCTACTCGAAAAGTTACACCCCGTTCAAGACTTTCAGAATCCCCAAAAACCTAACAGAACGAAAGATACGGGGCTTTTAAGATCTAGAGGGGGTAAAATGAAAAAAAATTCAAACTTACTAGTGGCGCATCATTTGCTAGGTGCGCCACTAGTAACAGAAAAAAATTGGATTCAATTTTTTTTGAATTTTTTTTCAAAATATGATATGTAATATGACCGGGAAGTTTGAAATACTTTGTCAAAATTTCATCACACTCATGAACATGAACAAAGTCCTAGACATCAACAAGGTTTTATAGGATTGATATGATAGATATATCAACAAGTGCCTGTGAAGTGAGCTAGTGTTGGGGTTGGATAGAACTCCGAAGTTAAGCGTGCTCAGGGTGGAGTAGTGTGAGGATGGGTGACCTTTCGTGAAGTTTGACCATGGAGTGCGATTTGACTTGAGATTAAGCATATTGACCCGAGCATAATAAAAAAATGAAAAAAAATTGAAAAAAAATTCTAAAAAAAATTTGATAAAAAATTGTTAGTAATTACTAATGGCACACCATTAGTATTTGTTACTAATGGCGTGATAATAGTGGTGCACCTATAGTGCGCCATTAATGGCCAAAATAGGTGCACCACTAATTAGCCTTTTCCTAGTAGTGGGAGGGGGGCACCGCACACGGCTTGGAACAATCAACTTGTGTGTTCTAGGGTGCCCCTGCCCCATATATAAAGGAATAAGGGGGGAGGCCGGCCGGCCCTAGTGGTGCCCAAGGAGAGGAGCAATCCTCCTCCTAGTAGGAGTAGGATTCATCCTTTCCTAGTCCTACTAGGAAGGAGAAAGGGGGAGGAAAGAGAGGGAGAGGGAGAGGGAAAGAGGGGCCGCACCCCTCCCCTAGTCCTATTCGGGCTCCCCTTGGGGGTTGGCGCCACCTGCTGGGCTGCTGCCCTCTCTCTCCCCTAAGGCCCACTAAGGCCCAATACTTTCCCGGGGGGTTCCGGTAACCCCTCTGGCACTCCAGTTTTCTCCGAAATCACCCGGAACACTTCCGGTGTCCGAATATAGCCGTCCAATATATCAATCTTTATGTATCAACCATTTCGAGACTCCTCGTCATGTCCGTGATCATATCCGGGACTTCGAACTACCTTCGGTACATGAAAACATATAAACTCATAATACCGGTAGTCACCGAACGTTAAGCGTGAGGACCCTACAGGTTCGAGGACCCTACGGGTTCGGTATGTTATTTGCCCGAGATTCGATTGTTGGTATCTCGATACCTAGTTCAATCTCGTTACTGGCAAGTCTCTTTACTCGTTCCGTAATGCTACATCCAGTAACTAACTCATTAGCTACATTGCATGCAAGGCTTATTGTGATGTACATTACCGAGAGGGCCGAGAGATACCTCTCCGACAATCAGAGTGACAAATCCTAATCTTGATCCATGCCAACACAACAAACACCATCGGAGACACCTGTAGAGCACCTTTATAATCACCCAGTTACGTTGTGGTAGCACACAAAGTGTTCCTCTGGTATTCGGGAGTTGCATGATCTCATAGTCATAGGAACATGTATAGTTATGGAGAAAGCAATAGCAACAAACTAAACGATCATCGTGCTAAGCTAACGTGTGGGTCAAGTCAATCACATCATTCTCTAATGATGTGATCCCGTTAATCAAATGACAACTCATGTCTATGGTTAGGAAACGTAACCATCATTGAATCAACAAGCTAGTCAGGTAGATGCAAACTAGTGACACTCTGTTTGTCTATGTATTCACACATGTACTAAGTTTCTGGTTAATACAATTCTAGGATGAATAATAAACATTTGTCATGATATAAGGAAATATAAATAATAACTTTATTATTGCCTCTATGGCATATTTCCTTCAGTCTCCCACTTGCACTAGAGTCAGTAATCTAGATTACACTGTAATGATTCTAACACCCACAGAGTCTTGGTGTTGATCATGTTTTGCTCGTGAGAGAGGCTTAGTCAAGAGGTCTGCAACATTAAGATCCGTATGTATCTTGCAAATCTCTATGTCTCCCCCCTTGACTTGATCGTGGATGGAATTGAAGTGCCTCTTGATGTGCTTGGTTCTCTTGTGAAATCTGGATTGCTTTGCCAAGGCAATTGCACCAGTATTGTCACAAAAGATTTTCACTGGACCCGATGCACTAGGTATGACACCTAGATCAGATATGAACTATTTCATACAGACTCCTTCATTTGCTACTTCCGAAGCAGCTATGTATTCCGCTTCACATGTAGATCCTGCCACGACGCTCTGCTTGGAACTGCACCAACTGACAGCCCCACCATTTAAAAAAACATGTACCCGGTTTGTGACTTAGAGTCATCCAGATCAATGTCAAAGCTTGCATCGACGTAACCATTTACGACAAGCTCTTTGTCACCTCCATATACGAGAAACATATCCTTAGTCCTTTTTAGGTATTTCAGGATGTTCTTGACCGCTGTCTAGTGATCCACTCCTGGATTACTTTGGTACCTCCCTGCTAAACTTATAGCAAGGCACACATCAGGTCTGGTACACAACATTGCGTACGTGATAGAGCCTATGGCTGAAGCATAGGGAACACCTTTCATTTTCTCTCTATCTTCTACAGTGGCCGGGCATTGAGTCTGAATCAACTTCACACCTAGTAATATAGGCAAGAACCCTTTCTTTGCCTGATCCATTTTGAACTTCTTCAAAACTTTATCAAGGTATGTGCTTTGTGAAAGTCCAATCAAGCGTCTTGATCTATCTCTATAGATCTTGGTGCCCAATATATAAGCAACTTCACCGAGGTCTTTCATTGGAAAATTCTTATTCAAGTATTCTTTTATGCTATTCAGAAATTCAGTATCATTTCCGATTAACAATATGTCATCTACATATAATTTCAGAAATGCTATGGAGCTCCCACTCACTTTCTTGTAAATACAGGCTTCTCCAAAAGTCTGTATAAAACCATATGCTTTGATCACACTATCAAAGCGTATATTCCAACTCTGAGAGGCATGCACCAGTCCATAAATGGATAGCTCGAGCTTGCACACTTTGTTAGCATGTTTTGGATCGACAAAACCTTGTGGTTGTATCATATACAACTCTTCTTTAAGGTATCCATTAAGGAATACAGTTTTGACATCCATTTGCCAAATTTCATAATCATAAAATGCGGCTATTGCAAACATGATTCAGACGGGCTTAAGCATCGCTACGGGTGAGAAGGTCTCATCGTAGTCAACACCTTGAACTTTGCGAAAACCTTTATTCTCTATGGCCCGCCGATCATCGGGCAAGTCAACCAAAGTCCACTCTTTGTTCTCATATGTGAGATGGAGTTTTCAATGGTGAACATCTCTATGTTGATCATATCTACTATATGATTCACGCTCGACCTTTCGGTCTTAGTGTTCCGAGGCCATATCTACATATGCTAGGCTCGTCAAGTTTAACCCGAGTATTCTGCGTGTGCAAAACTGGCTTGCACCCGTTGTATGTAAACGTAGAGCTTATCACACCCGATCATCACGTCGTGTCTCGGCACGATGAACTGTAGCAACGGTGCATACTCAAGGAGAACACTTATACCTTGAAATTCAGTGAGAGATCATCTTATAATGCTACCGCCGAACTAAACAAAATAAGATGCATAAAGGATAAACATCACATGCAATCAATATAAGTGATATGATATGGCCATCATCATCTTGTGCCTTTGATCTCCATCTCCAAAGCACCGTCATGATCACCATCTTCACCGGCTTGACACCTTGATCTCCATCGAAGCATCATTGTCGTCTCGCCAACTATTGGTTCTACGACTATCGCTACCGCTTAGTGATAAAGTAAAGCAATTACATGGCGATTGCATTTCATACAATAAAGCGACAACCATATGGCTCCTGCGAGTTGCTGATAACTGTGTTACAAAGCATGATCATCTCATACAATAAAATTTAGCGTCATGTCTTGACCATATCACATCAAAACATGCCCTGCAAAAAACAAGTTAGACGTCCTCTACTTAGTTGTTGCGAGTTTTATGTGGCTGCTAAGGGCTGAGCAAGAACCATTCTTACCTACGCATCAAAAACCACAACTCGGTATAGTGATTTCAAAAAATTTCCTACACACACGCAAGATCATGGTGATGCATAGCAACGATAGGGAAGAGTGTTGTCTATGTACCATCATAGACCATAAGCGGAAGCGTTATGACAACGCGGTTGATGTAGTCGCATGTCTTCACGATCGACCGATCCCAGCACCGAAGGTACGACACCTCCGCAATTTGCACATGTTCGGCTCGGTGATGTCCCGTGAACACATGATCCAGTAGAGCTTCGAGGGAGAGCTTCGTCAACATGACAGCATCATGACGGTGATGATGTTGCTATCGGAACAGGGCTTCGCCTAAGCACCACTACGATATGACCGAGGTGGATTAAGGTGGCGGGGGGCACCGCACACGGCTTGGAACAATCAACTTGTGTGTTCTATGGTGCCCCCTGCCCCTGTATATAAAGGAGCAAGGGGGAGGCTGGCCAGCCCTAGTGGCACCCAAGGAGAGGAGGAATCCTCCTCCTAGTAGGAGTAGGGTTCATCCTTTCCTAGTCCTACTAGGAAGGAGGAAGGGGGAAGGAAAGAGAGGGAGAGGGAGAGGGAAAGAGGGGCCGCGCCCCCTCCCCTAGTCCTATTTGGACTCCCCTTGGGGGAGGGGGGCGCCACCTCCTGGGCTACTGCCCTCTCTCTCCCCTAAGGCCCACTAAGGCCCAATACTTCCCCGAGGGGTTCCGGTAACCCCTCTGGCACTCCGGTTTTCTTCGGAATCACCAGGAACACTTCTGGTGTCCGAATATAGCCGTCCAATATATCGATCTTTATGCCTCGACCATTTTGAGGCTCCTCGTCATGTTCCTGATCATATCCGAGACTCTGAACTACCTTCGGTACATCAAAACATATAAACTCATAATACCGATCGTCACCAAACATTAAGCGTGCGGACCCTACGGGTTCGAGAACTATGTAGACATGATCGAGACTCATCTCTGGTCAATAACCAATAGCGGAACCTGGATGCTCATATTGGTTCCTACATATTCTATGAAGATCTTTATCGGTCAAACCGCATAACAACATACGTTGTTCCCTTTGTCATCGGTATGTTATTTGCCCGAGATTCGATTGTCGGTATCTCAATACCTAGTTCAATCTCGTCACCGGCAAGTCTCTTTACTCATTCCGTAATGCTACATCCCGTAACTAACTCATTAGCTACATTGCTTGCAAGGCTTATTGTGATGTACATTACCGAGAGCGCCCAGAGATACTGCTCCGACAATCAGAGTGACAAATCCTAATCTTGATCCATGCCAACTCAACAAACACCATCGGAGACACCTGTAGAGCACCTTTATAATCACCCAGTTACGTTGTGATGTTTGGTAGCACACAAAGTGTTCCTCTGGTATTTGGGAGTTGCATGATCTCATAGTCATAGGAACATGTATATTTCTGGAGAAAGCAATAGCAGCAAACTAAACGATCATCGTGCTAAGCTAACGATGGGTCAAGTTAATAACATCATTCTCTAATGATGTGATCCCATTAATCAAATGACAACTCATGTCTATGGTTAGGAAACGTAACCATCATTGATTCAACAAGCTAGTCAAGTAGAGGCAAACTAGTTACACTCTGTTTGTCTATGTATTCACACATGTACTAAATTTCCGGTTGATACAATTCTAGCATGAATAATAAACATTTATCATGATATAAGGAAATATAAATAACAACTTTATTATTGCCTGTAGGGCATATTTCCTTCAAGAAGACTCTCTCCCGTGTCCGGATGGGACTCTCCTTGGCGTGGATGGCAAGCCTGGCGTTCGGATATGAGGATTCCTTTCTCTATAACCGACTTTGTACAACCCTAGCCCTCTCTGTTGTCTATATAAACCGGAGGGCTTAATCCGTAGGGGCAATCATAATCATACATACTAGACCTCTAGGGTTTTAGCCATTATGATCTCGTGGTAGATATACACTTGTAATCCTCATACTCATCAATATCAATCAAGCAGGTCATAGGTTATTACCTCCATCAAGAGGGCCCGAATCTGGGTAAAACATTGTGTCCCCTGTCTCCTGTTACCTTCAACCATAGATGCACAGTTCGGGACCCCCTACCCGAGATCTGCCAGTATTGACACCGACAATGCCCCCCTGCCGAAACAGCAAGGGGCCCTCTGGTCCCATAGGTGCCCGTGGTTTCTCGTGACATCTTTGGCGCGCCAAGTAGGGGGATCGCTTGCGCGAACCCGAAAGCGCGGGTAGCACGCCCTATCTACTATGGCCCGCTCGAAGCTTTTGGCATCTACGATGCCTACGAAGATATGGAGACCAGGTGGGGCCATCCTCGCAGGTGGATCATTCCTCCCTACATCTCACCGTAGCCGCAGCTATGACGAGAAGTTGCTACTGGCAGGGATGTGCTCCCTTCGGCAGACCGTGCGGCATACCCGCAGCTCAGGCGCCGTCCGAAGAAAGAGGGGGCAAGGTGAGGGAGTCCTGGATCAGGGGGTCCTTAGGTGTCCGGACTATTTGACATGGGCCAGACCGATGGGCCAAGAAGATAGAAGCTGAAGGTTTTCTCCCGTGTCCGGGTAGGACTCCTATGTGCGTGGACAGCAAGTTTGGTGTCCGAATGTACTATTTCCTTCCTCTGCAAACCGACTCTGTAGAACCCTAGGCCCCTCCAATGTGTATATAAACCGGAGGGGTTAGTCCATAGAGGCCATCTGAATTCTCATAGGCTAGACCGCTAGGGTTTAGCCATTACGATCTCGAGGTAGATCAACTCTTGTAACATCAAATATAATCAAGCAGGACATAGGGTTTTACCTCCATTGAGAGGGCCCGAACCTTGGTAAACGGTGTGTCCCACTTGTCCCTTGTTACCGTCGATCCTCAGACACATAGTTCGGACCCCCTACCCAAGATCTGCCGATTTTGACACCAACATTGGTGCTTTCAGTTCCATTGTGTTGTCGATAGAAGGATCGATGGCTCGTCTTGTCATCAACAATGATATCACTTCTGGAAGGAACCTAACTTCATAACAAGTCCTCCAGCTCAGCGGTTTCATCATGGGCGCTCGTACGGCCGTTAAGCCAACATCGGCCCCCACAATCGCCAACATCACCTTCGCATCGGCCTCGAACACTCCGAAAAGGTGGATCCAACGGATGTCTCGTCCTTGAACGTGCTGCTAGATCGCATCGCCGCCCTAGGGCTTGCAACATACTATGATCGGATCAGGCTCAAACCTGATCAGAGGGAAATCAAGTCCTCGCCGATCACCCATCTTGTAGCGGTCGTCGAGGAACGGGCCGAAAACACTTCCTCCCCTAAGTTAAAAACCAGCTATGTCCGAATCTCCGAGCCCCTCGAGCCAGACATCCTCCCTTCGGATGAGACTTCACGTCCCTGAACCCAGGGTTGGACAAAGAGCCCAAAAAGCACTTGGATGCTCTTGGACCCGAACTGGTGTCCTCGGAGACTTTTCTAGCTCCAGATTTAATCTTGGGTCAGGATTCAGGTTTTAACCCACCCACAACAATCAGTACTCTCCAAGTAATTCAGGCCCTCCAGACATATGTGACCTAATGTATGTACGACAGCAACCTCAGGAAATGGTCCATCACTTCTTGGCCAAATTCCTCCTTCTTAAAAACAAGATCAAAGATTGCTGCGACGACGAAGCAGTTTCGATTTTTCATTGTAAATGTATGGACGAGGGAATTCTGAACGCCCTCAACCGCCGCTGCATCCAGACCTTTACCGAATTATCACACTTAGTATAGAAGTACTACACGATGGAAAGCACATGGAAGGCCCAGAAAGCCCGGTTGGAACTCGCTACCTTTAAGCGGTCCACCACACGGACAAAACGGATACACCCCTACGAGGCATCCGATCATAAGCCCATTGGCAAGAAAAACAAACCCCTCACGGGGCACAGAACAGTTCTTGACGAACTCCTCGACAGACCTTGTCGGATACATGCAACGTTGAGTACCGAACCAACTCATAGCCTGCGGGCATGTTGGGTGCTCCGGCAAGTGGCTAAAAGCGGAGATGCTATCCTCACCAACTTAACTCCAGAGAAGCATTCTTCACAGGGTGAAGATCTTAATGTATTTATGGTCTTCGAGACCTTCTCCTCAAATAATAGGCGCAAAAGGGCGCTTTGTGACCTCGCCAAAATCAACCAAGTAACTGCAACTAGCCCTTGGAACGACGCGGCCATAACTTTCACCGCGGAGGACGAACCAAGGGCCCGACCAGTCCGAGCACTGGTCGCCTTGGTCTTAAACCCAATTGTGGATCGCGCCTGTGTTTCCTCTATGCTTACTGCGGATACCATCATATTAAGATGAAGGAGTCCGACCAGGCCGCAACAACATTTATTACCCCGTATAGGCCTTTTTTCCACACTATGCCCTTTGGACTTAAAAATGCTGGTGCCACTTACCAACGCATGATTCAAACATGGTTGGAAAAACAAATCGGCAAAACAGTGGAAGCATATGTGGACGACGTGGTGATCAAGACTAAACATGTCGAATCATTGGTGGATGATCTCCGCCTCACATTTGACAACCTCCGAACATATGACATACGACTTAATATGGAAAAAATGTGTTTTCGGTGTTCCAGCCGGAAAACTGCTCGGATTCATTGTTTCCAATAGAGGAATCGAACCGAACCCAGCCAAAATCCGAGCCCTATCACAATTGGCCATGCCGAAGGACTTAAAACAGGTCAAAAACTAGCTGGGTGTGTGGCAGCCTTGAGCCGCTTCATCCCTAGATTGGGATAAAAGGCGTTACCACTTTATCGACTGCTCCGACGGGCCAACCACTTTGAATGGACGGACAAGGCTACAGCCGGATTGGAAGAAATAAAAACCTTGTGAGAAGGCAACCCAATCCTAGCCTCCCCGGGTGTTGGCGAGCCCATGTTACTCTATATATCTGCGACTCACCAGGTAGTGAGCGCTGTACTCGTCGTCGAGCGAGAGGAAGAGGGACACAAATTCCCCATCCAGAAACGAGTATACTATGTATAGGTAGTCCTTACACCATGCAAATCCCGATACCCTCACTATCAGAAGATAGCTTATGCGGTCTTTATGGCATCCCAAAAGCTGTGGCACTATTTCCAAGAGTGTTCAATCACGGTGGCATCTGAAGTACCACTCAATGACATCATAAATAATTGGGATGCCACCGGCCGCATAGCCAAATGGGCCATTGAGCTCTTACCATTTGAAATAACATACTAGCCACGCTAAGCTATTAAATCTCAGGTGCTGGCCGACTTTGTCGCGGAGTGGACGGAAGTCGAGCTCCCTAAAGAGTACAGTACATACTCCAACTGTATCATGTACTTTGATGGCTCTAAAATGCTAGCTGGACTGGGGGCTGGTGTCATTTTGACATCCCCTATGGGGGAAACAGTCCGCTACGTGCTACAAATCATGTATACGAACTCTAATAATGTAGCCGAATATGAGGCACTTCTACATGGTCTCCGAATGGCTGTCTCCATGTGCATACAACGCTTAGAGGTACGCGGTGATTCAAACCTCGCAATATCCCAAATAAATGGAGAGTTCGATGCAAAAGATCCAAAAGTGACGGCCTATCGGAACACCGTACTCCAAATATCGGCTCGGTTCAAGGGGCTCGAGTTCCATCACGTTGCTCAAGACAGTAACCCAGCAGCGGACATCCTTGCTCGAATGGGCGCCAGACGCGATCCCGTCCCGCCTAACACCTTTTTGGAAAGGCTCTTTAAGCCATCTGTGGTATGGCAGGACGAGAGCTGAAATACTAGTCCGGACCCGATCATACCCCTAGCAGCCGAACACAATACATATATCATCGGGGGTTCGGGTACCGAAATAACACCCTTCGCCCATGTAATCATGGCCGTTATTGCTCCATGGACCGAACCCTTCCTGGCCTACCTTAATAGGAAGGAGCTTCCTGATGATCAAAATGAGGCCCGCCGAATAGTTCGGCGTTCTAAAGCCTATAAAGTTCATGAAGGTGAGCTTTACAAGAAAATCGCTACTGGAGTCCTCCAAAGGTGCATCTCTGAAGAGTGGGGACAACAACTCTTGGCTGAAATACATGCTGGCCTAGGTGGACATCACGCCATAGCTCAGGCCCTCGTAAGCAAGGCTTCCCGTACAAGTTTCTTTTGGCCAACGGTCCGACCAGACGCACAAAACCTTGTGCAACACTGCGTGGGCTGTCAACTTTTGCCAATCAAAGTCATATGCCTCCCACTACGTTAAGAACAATCCCGATTACTTGGACTTTCATGGTCTAGGGGTTAGACATGGTGGGACCCTTAAAGGGGGAGCCACAAGAAGAAGTATTTACTGGTTATGGTGGATAAATTCACTAAATGGATAGAGGACAAACCAGTAAAAATGGCTCAAGCAGGGCCAGTGATTGACTTTATATCCAGCGTGGTACACCATTATGGTGTCCCGCACAACATTACCAATGATAATGACTCCAATTTCACAACCGAAGAGGTGAAAAACTAGTGCGCCAACTTGGGCATTAAGCTCAATTATGCATCCGTGTACCACCCCCAAACAAACGGGCTAACAGCCTCATAATGAGTGGCATTAAACCCATACTGGTGCACTCCCTACGTGAGTCAGATAAGCAATGGATTGAGGAACTCGATTCCGTGCTCTGGGTGATGCGGACTACGCCTAATCAAACGACCGGATACACACCTTTTTTCATGGTGCAAGGCGCAGAAGCTATCTTGCCTTGCGACATTATTCATGACTCACCTCGAGTGCGCATGTATGAAGAGAGAGAATCCAAGCTCGATCGAGAGGACAACTTGGACGACCTTGAAGAGGAGCGTGATGTTGCACAAGCCCGTTCCGCATTCTATCAACAACAGGCTAGGAGATACCAAAGCAGAGAAGTGCGGGCCAAGACTTATAATGTCGGCGAGCTCATTCTGCGCCTCCCTAAGAAGAATAAGGATATGCTCATACCAAAATGGGAGGGCCCCTTCTGTAACACCCTCGATGCGACTATATCTCCCACGTGTCGAGGCACGACTTAGAGGCATAATCGCATTGAAGGCATATGTCGCAAGTGAGGTAATCTTCACACAACCCATGTAATATAATAAGGGAAAGAGATTACATAGTTGGCTTACAATCGCCACTTCACACAATTACAGGAATAAAGCATTACAACAACCAAATACAATCAGGGCCCGACTGCGGAGCCAAAATAAAAGAAGAACCCCAAATGCGACAAAGGTCCCCGATCGACCCCAACTGGGCTCCACTACTGATCAACTAGAACAAAACAACACAAAGGACAAGATCTTCATCGAGCTCCTCCTGAGCTTGGTTGCGTCATCTGCACGGACTGATCGGCACCTGCAAGCTGGTTTTGGAAGTATCTGTGAGCCACGGGGACTCAGCAATCTCGCACCCTCGTGATCAAGACTATTTAAGCTTATGGGTAAGGTAAAAGGTATGAGGTGGAGCTGCAGCAAGCGGCTAGCATATATGTTGGCTAACATACGCAAATGAGAGCGAGAAGAGAAGGCAGAGCACGGTCGATAAAAGTATGATCAAGAAGTGATCCTATAACAACCTACGTCAAGCATAACTCCAACAACCGTGTTCACTTCCCGAACTCCGCCGGAAAGAGGCCATCACGGTTACACACGCGGTTGATTCATTTTAATTAAGGTCAAGTTCAGGTTTTCTACAACCGGACGTTAACAAATTCCCATCTGCCCATAACCGCGGGCACGGCTTTCGAAAGTTCAAATCCCTGCAGGGGAGTCCCAACTTAGCCCATGACAAGCTCTCACGGTCAACGAAGGAATAAACCTCCACCTGAGACATTCCGATCAGACTCGGTATCCCGGTACAACAAGACATTTCGACAGGGTAAAACTAAACCAGCAACACCGCCTGAATGTGCCGACAAATCCCGATAGGAGCTGCACATATCTCTTTCTCAGGGCACACTCAGATGAGAGCTCCATACAACTAAAACCAAACCTCGAGTTTCCCCGAGGGGGCGATGCACAGGACTCTAGTTTGGACCAACACTCAGAGGAGCACTGGCCCGGGGGGGGGGGGGTAAAATAAAGATGCCCCTTGGGCTGGCCGACCCAAGGGAAAGAAAAAGGCTAGGTGGCGAATGGTAAAACCAATGTTGGGCATTGCTGGAAGAGCATTACTTAAGGCGAACTGTCAAGGGGTTCCCATTATATCCCAACCGCGTAAGGGACGCAAAATCCGGGAACATAACACTGATATGACGGAAACTAGGGCGGCAAGAGTGGAACAAAACACTAGGCATAAGGCCGAGCCTTCCACCCTTTACCAAGTATATAGGTGCATTAAGATAACATGGCAATATAATGATATCCCAACAAGCAAATAAAAGATGTTCCAACAAGGAACGGCCTTCGATCTTCACCTGCAACTAGCAACGCTATAAGAGGGGCTGAGCAAAGCAGTAACATAGCCAATCAACGGTTTGCTAGGACAAGGTGGGTTAGAAGTTTGACATGGCAATTGGGAGGCTGACAAGCAAATGGCAGGCATCGTAGCATTAGCATAGCAAAAGAGCGAGCAAACTAGCATAGCAAAGATAGTAGTGATTTCGAGGGTATGATCATCTTGCCTGAGATCCCGCAAGGAAGAAGAACGAGTCCATGAAGAAGACAAACGGACGTAGACGAACGGATCCTCACAAACGCAACATTAACGGAACCAACCCGAAGAAGCAATCACCGGAAAAGAGCAAACAACATAGTAAACAACCAACACATAATCATGGCATGATGCACAATCAAGTATGATGCATGTCCGGTTTAAGTATGCATGGCATGGCAAAGTGCACAAGCAATCCTACAAATTAAGTGGAGCTCAATATGCATCGGGATGCATATTGACAAAACACCACATCAATTATTTAGTTCTCTCTCGTTTATGTACCCCAACAATATTAAATGTTGATTAACATGGCAAGAGGTGAAGCACAACAAAACTACCTATCTAGGCAAGTTTAAACGAGGCCGGAAGCAACGAACAACAATTCCGGTAAATCCCCATAGCATGTTTTAGATTTGGTACTGTTCTGCCCTAAACACAACTTTAGAGTTGTTTAACATGAAAATAAAGGTCACCATTTTAAACTAGGCATTTTTCTACCCCAATTACATATAAAGTTTATTAAAATCGGAGTTACGGTTATTTAGTTATGAATTAAGTCATTTTAACATGGCATAGGAGCAAATTTAAACAAACATCATTTTTAACATTTTAAACATGGGTGAAAGTTGCATATTATTAATCTACACAAAATTCTGAGCAAGTTTCATATATAAAGCATTTTAATCCGATGCACGGTTAGTGAGTTATTAAATGCATGAACCAGGGGGACTAATCTGCAAAACAGCAGTCTCAGGAAATATAGACAAATCGTCCAGATCTGGAAAAAAAACGATGCGGGCCGAATCTGAGGCAAGCCCAACAGCAGGAAAAAAACAGAGGCGGGGCGCTGGGGGTGCGGCTCACCCATGGGCTTGGCCCGGAGAGGAGGAAGTGGCAGGCCGAGGCGGGGCGGCGCGCTGGGCCGGACTCGGGCGCTGCGCTGGCCGATGAAGCCGGGCTGGCCCATGAAGGAGGATGAGGCAGGGCGAACGAGGCCGGCTAGAGCTGGGCCAAAGGCGGGGAGGAGGTGGCCCACGCGGAAGGTCCACGCGGGCGCGGAGCGACCCGGTCGTCTCTCCCGATCCGATCGGGATCGAGGCAGGGCGGCGGTGGCGTTGGGAGACTCCGGCGACGGGGATGGTCGGAGCCGCGGCGGGCGACGCCGGATCTGGAAGCAGGCGGCGGTGGTGCTCCTCCTCGGGCTCGGATCGAGGCCGGAGTACTCCGGGACAGCGGCGGGGAGGCGTTCAGGCGACGGGGTGCGCTGCGGCGAGCGAAGGCGGCTGCCGGCAATGGCGGACGCGGCGACCGGCGATGGAGGCAGCGAGGCGGCGAGAGGAGGCGGGTGGTGGCGCTGGGCGGCGATGGATCTGAGTGGCGGCGGGGAGCCTCGGGCCCGGGAGGGCCTGCGGCGGGCCTCGCGGGCCGCGGCGAAGTGGGGCGGCGCGGGCGCTGACATGGCGCGTTGAGATTGGCTCGGGCGACAGTGGAGCTGACATGGCGCTCCCTGGTTGGATGGAGTGAGGTGGCGGCGGTGAGCGGACATGTCCGGCGCGGGAAGAAACGTCCAGCGGCGCGGAGGGAGTTGGATCTAGGGTTTGATCTACGCGGAAATTTTGGAGGGAGACACATATTTATAGGTAGAGGGAGCTAGGAGAGTCCAAATGAGGTGCGGTTTTCGGCCATGCGATCGTGATGGAGCAGAGTTAGGTGGGTTTTGGGCCAAAATGGAAGGGTGTTGGGCTGCAACACACACGAGGCCTTCTCGATCCCTCGGTTAACCGTTGGAGTATCAAACGAAGTCCAAATGGTACGAAACTTGACAGGCGGTCTACCGGTAGTAAACCAAGGCCGCTTGGCAAGTCTCGGTCCAATCCGGAAATGTTTAATCCCCACACATAAAAGAAAGCTCGAAATGACCAGCGGAGGAGAACGAAGCGCCGGAATGCAAAACGGACAACGGGGAAAATGCTCGGATGCATGAGACGAACACGTATGCAAATGAAATGCGCATGATGACATGATATGAAATGCATGACACGCAAGCAATGACAAGGCAACAACAACGAATAACTAGAGGACACCTGGCACATCGGTCTCGGGGCGTTACACCTTCATCATAGACGAAGTTCTCATAGGAGGAGCCTATCGCCTTCGTAATGCATCGGATAATCGCCTTGAGTCGAATCCATGGAACGCTGCTCGGCTTCGAAGATTCTACGGATAGTTCGGCCACATCCTTTTCCTAGTCCCCTTTTTTTCCTTCTTTTTATCTCCTCTTCCTTTTTTCTTATATACTTCCTAGTGTATGTTTGGATATGCCGAACTATTAGGGGTACACATCTTTAAATGTCTACACCCCACTATGACTGGGGGCTTCTTTGACGAAGCTTATTATTAAAAAGCTCAGAGCTTATATTACCTATGTCGTTTGTTTATACACTTTTTGCCATTATATGCACCTGTATGACTTAAGTTTTTGCCAAGCTCGGTTGCCTCGCTCATGTGTTTATACCTACGTTCCTGATTGTTCGGCTAGGGTGTAAAGGGAGCACCTCTGCGATTGTTACAACTGGTTAATCCGGACCTGTACCTCAGACGGGTGAAGCCAAAAGCTAGCATTCTTAAGAGAATAATTTGTTGACAAGCAATGACAGATTGTTACGTTCTAGTAACTCTTTAAACAAAATAATAATGCGGGACAGGTTCCCCATATTTTGGATCAAAGCCTAGGCACGCGCAATTAAGCAAGCCAACCCAAGGAAAGGAACCCTTAACGGAACTATTCTCCTTGGAAGATGTTTCTTACATACGTAATACAACATACCTCCCCAAACTAAATTTTTGTCTGTTCGAGCAATATGACTGGATTGCCTGGTTTCCAGACTTAATGAATGTTTCTCACATTCCACAATAGTACTCGGAAACACTCCACCTTCTTGGTTCGGGGACCGAAGCCGAAAGTCTGCGATGACAAATTTTTACATGTTTGGTCAGAGATAAAAATTCAAGAGTAGAGGTACATGGATACATCAAAACAAACACCTACTCCTTATCTATACCATCTATAAGACTGTCTAAACTACAGTCTTCTTGCGAGTACTTCGCAGCTATCATCACTTGATCGTAGACCAAGCTCACGGGAATCTCCTTTTCGTCGGGCCCTCGAGGTCCAAATCAAGCCATATGATTTGGATCGAGTCCGGTGTAGCGCATTTTCACCATCGCCCATGCTTCTTGTGCACCTTCCCGGCATGCAGATGCTTTCCATAGCTCGAAACGGCGCTGGGTACCTTTGAACAGGTTCGCCAACCCCTCCATACTTTATGGAGGGACATCGGACGGCCATAAAGCCTTTGCCACACTCTTCATAGTTTTTCGGGCTCGTTCATGCATCACGGACAGTTCCTTAAGCACGCCGCCTCAAAATCCAGATGCTTCCTCTTTAGGTCGACCGGTTAACAGACCTGTAGTATCAAAGTTGTGACAATCCAGACTATGGGATGATCTACGTCCTGTAGATGTATTAAAAGGTCATACTGAATAAGCCGCCTTTCAACTTCTTATTTTCTCGTTGTGCGGCCGATAATTGCGCCTTTAAGCTCTTTATCTCTTCAGCTTGTTTATCCGTTTACTCCTCAAGCTTGTTCTTCTGGTCAGTGGTCGTTGTGGCCTTCTTCATCTCTGCAAGCTCTATGGTGGCGGCATTCAGCTTTATCTAGTTTGTCTTCAGCTCCTGGGACAACGCGTTGTTCTTCTCCCTGAGAACCTGCAGGTTGTAACGATCCTTAAATCGGTTGGCCTAACTGCTTCAAGTCTCGGGGGCTACATGCATATATCTATTAAAATTGCACAAACTATTACCTGCATGTCCTTTGAAAACAGTTGAGTAACTCCCGCCAGTCCGTCCCGGGCAGCTCGGATATATGCATCCATGGAGCTGAGTGCGGTAAATTCCTGTTCAGAGAAAGCTGGAGCGTGCATGGCCTCTTTTAGTCGACAATGATTCATTACACTCTCTGCCTTAGAATTCGTGATGAATACGTCATCAGAATCCTCTTGAAGAGGAGGAGCCAGTACTGTATCAGCCCTCATCCTAGTTGATGAGTCCGGTGCCAGATTAGCTAACATTCGGCTAGCAGGGCGTTTGCCCACGGTTTGCCATGTACTCCTCCAGAAATAGAGGTAGAGGAGGAATTCAACAATCTGATCTCATGCTTAGGCATATATCAAAGGATATACCCCTTTTAGGGAGGAAAAGGATCGACAGCTCTCCCAGTTTCCTTTCGTTTTGAACAATCGCCCCACGTAGAGGCCGCCCTCGAGGTAGTAAGGCTTGCCGAGCTCCGATCCTATGAAGTACAATTTAGTACAATGGATAAGGTGCAAGTAAGGGGTTCTTTTTGAAGAAGATTTTTGAATACTTATGATGGAGAAGGAATAAGGGAGGGGGTAGTCGACCGTAATAGCCACTTCCGAACGTTCAAGGCTCGCCTAATAAAATACTCCATCATCAAACTCTATGTATATATCTGGATCCTCGCAGAAGCCAGGGTCTTCATTGCGATTATGATCCTCTGGCTGTGGGGCAGGACAATGAACGTCCTCGATCATCTTCCTCCATGACAGTTTTAAGACAACAAAGAACAATTTGATAAGCGTGCCTCGATAGCAAGGTAAAACAACAATGATAATCAAAATCTTACACATTCAATGGGGTTGTACATGGAAAAGCCTTCTCGGTAGTTTAAGCGGAGGAAGTCTTCTTTTTCTCCCTTATTCAGATCGGCCAGGATCATGGCCAGTTCGACCGGGGTGTCCGGACCCTAGCATCTCTAACGAAATGCGTCGTATTCTCTGTTGTAACACCATAAAGGGGTTACTCTGGACTGAAGGGGCTGAACACATCGTTTTATTGCAATGGCCATGGCTTCGATTATCGAAAGCTCGGTATGAGCTAGTAATCTGACCTTGCTGACCAACCTCTTTACTTCCGCACTGTCTTCCTCTTTGGGACTTTGGGGACGCCAATTGAGGCATTTATTTAAGGAAGCACTAGAAAATTTAGGGAGGCCGCGCTGAACTGGGTCCGGAAGTGGGACGTCATCAATATAAAACCACTCCGAAGACCATTCTTGGGAAATTCTTTGGGAGTTCCAATTGGGTAGCCTGATCCGGCTATGCGCCATACTTCGGCGCCGCCCACTTAGAGTATGGAGCCCCCTCGATGGCGAGGGATGAGGCAAAAGAACTTCCTCCATGGTTCAAAATGAGCCTCGAAGCTAAGAAACAGTTCGTAGAGCGCGGCGAAGCCTAAGATGTGTAGAATCGAATCTAGGGTGAGGTTATGCAGCTAGATTCCATAAAACTCCCACAGACCCCTCAGAAAGGGATGGATCGGAAATCCTAAGCCCCGCAAGAGAAATGAAACGAAGCACACCCGCTCCTCCTTATTGGGGTTGGGGAAATTTTCTACTAATACTTTGCTACCAATCGAAGCCAATCCCGCTCGAACAGAGACTAGATCTATGAGGGGGAGATATCACTGCGTCTGGAGACGGCTCAACTGAAGATGAGATACTGAGTAGTTCTACCAATCACCCTCTTAAGGGCCATGAGGGCGCGAAGAATAGCCGGGGGTGTTGGCCATGTTTTGAAGTTTTCTCATGGCTGGTCCTGATGTTCTCTACGTGATGTGGATGGCATTTGGGGATCTAGCCTCTTTATATAGGCGCTGTCATTGTGTGATCAGGGGTGTCTTTGTAAAAATTTATTCTGGACCATTCACATTCGCCTGGTGCATGGAAATCGAGGAGACAATGGGGAAGGAGTCATAAAGGCAAAATATGAAGGTCAAAGTCGCACCGTCATCCGTCCGAAGTATGATGAAGAACCTACCTTGCAAAGCCGAAGACGCGAAGACGGATACTACATCGTCATTGAAGGCAAGTTCGGGGGCTACTGAGGTAGTCCTAGATCAAGGGGTCCTCAGGTGTCCGGACTATTTCACATGGTCGGACTTATGGGCCGAGAAGATAGAAGCTGAAGGTTTTCCCCCATCTCCGGGTAGGACTCCTATGTGCGTGGACGACAAGTTTGGTGTTCGGATGTACAATTTCCTTCCTCTACAAACCGACTCTGTACAACCCTAGGCCCCTCCGGTGTGTATATAAACTGGAGGGGTTAGTCCGTAGAGGCCATCCGAATTCTCATAGGCTAGACCGCTAGGGTTTAGCCATTACAATCTTGAGGTAGATCAACTCTTGTAACCCCTATACTCATCAAATATAATCAAGAAGGACGTAGGGTTTTACCTCCATTAAGAGGGCCCAAACCTGGGTAAACATTGTGTCGCACTTGTCGCTTGTTACCGTTGATCCTCAGACACCCAGTTCGGGATCCCCTACCCAAGATATGCCAGTTTTGACACCGACACGAGGCACGCAAGCGCGGGGCCCCCTTTTCTCCGTTACTCCCCCTTCGCCAGCAGTCAAGCCACTTTTAGCCTGGAATCATCAATGTCGATGGCTAACGTGCATTACTCGGTCCAGTGTTTACCCTATTTAGGGAAACCATGAGTGAAACACCAGTATGAATCCGTTGGTTGTTATCCTGGCAAGCATGCTCTGGCAAGGCCGTCCGCATTGGCATGACCCATGCGACGACACCTGCCTGGTAGCTGCAGGTGGAAAGGACAAAAGGGGGAAAGGACCGGGAGAACCCGGCGCCATACCCCGATGCCTGCCAGCCGCACAAGATGCGTGTCGGTCCTCGGAAATGAAAGAACTGCCCGATTGGCTTCCACTCCTCTGAGCGTAGCGAGCGCGCCAAGCGCCCACGGCTCGGTAGAGGAAAAAGGAGCTTAAAACGAAAGCCAAGTCTACATTATTGCCTCTAGTTGGTGCATTTTTAGATTCTTGCGGTTGTTTATCCCTTGACCTTAGTATGTGTTCGTATTGTGAAAACCTTCATGCAATGGAACCTTGGCTAGCTTCTTTGATCACACCATCATCCTGTCCCGAGCCATGCTCACTGGTCGAGAGGCTGTGTTGAGAGCTACCTTGGAAGAACCTGCTGGGACACATCCACGCCAAGATGAATGTTAAGGGCCCGACCCTTACGACAATCACGATAATATGATACCGGCAGGCATCCATAGCAGACATAGGGATTGATCATGCGAACACCAACATATAGAGCTAACAGGGATAAACACGCATTTAAGATTCAACAGAGAAAATCAGTTTCGCAGAAACACGAGGAATAAAGTGACTAAACAGAAAGTACACGTGCTACCTCTTGAGCACTGCGTTGGATTTCCCCGAAGAGGAGAGGATGATGCAGCAAAGTAGCGCAAGTATTTCCCTTAGTTTTTGAGAACCAAGGTATCAATCCAGTAGGAGGCTACACGCGAGTCCCTCGTACCTACACAGAAACAATAGCATTATAAGAATCAAAAGTATGGCTACCCAAGAAATTCCCTCCGCTAATGGTATCAAGGATATATTGTTTCTGTCAATCCCTTCACGGTCACTTACAAAAGTGAGATCTGATAGAGATGATAAATATTATTTTTTTGGTATTTTTGGTATAGAGATGCAAAGTAAAAAGTAAAAGGCAAAGTAAAAGAAAAGCAATAATAAAGTGATGGAGATTGATATGATGACAAAGAGACCCGGGGGCCATAGGTTTCACTAGTGGCTTCTCTCAAGAGCATAAGTATTCTACGGTGGGTGAAAAAATTACTGTTGAGCAATTGACAGAATTGAGCATAGTTATGAGAATATCTAGGTATGATCATGTATATAGGCATCACATCCGAGACAAGTAGACCAACTCCTGCCTGCATCTACTACTATTACTCCACTCATCGACCGCTATCCAGCATGCATCTAGAGTATTAAGTTAAAAACAGAGTAACACCTTAAGCAAGATCACATGATCTAGATGGATAGTTTCATGCAATATGATAAAAAAACCATCTTGTTATCCTCGATGGCAACAATACAATACGTGCCTTGCTGTCCCTTCTATCACTGGGAAAGGACACCACAAGATCGAACCCAAAGCTAAGCACTTCTCCCATGGCAAGAACAACCAATCTAGTAGGCCAAACCAAACTGATAATTCGAAGAGACTTGCAAAGATAACCAATCATACATAAAAGAATTCAGAGAAGATTCAAATATTATTCATAGATAGACTGGATCATAAACCCACAATTCATCGGTCTCAACAAACACACCGCAAAAAGAAGATTACATCGAATAGATCTCCACGAGAGAGGGGGAGAACATTGTATTGAGATCCAAAAAGAGAGAAGAAGCCATCTAGCTACAAACTATGGACCCGTAGGTCTGAAACAAACTACTCACACTTCATCGGAGGGGCTTGGATGATGATGTAGAAGCCCTCCATGATCGATTCCCCCTCCGACGGAGCTCCGGAACTGGTCCCAAGATGGGATCTCGTGGATATAGAAAGTTGCAGCGGTGGAATTAGGTTTTTGGCTCCGTCCCCAATCGTTTGGGGGTACGTAGGTATATATAGGAGGAAGGAGTACATCGGTGGAGCTTCGAGGGGCCCACGAGGCAGGGGGCGCTCACTAGGGGGGGGGGGGGCGCCCTCCACCCTCGTGACCGCCTCTTGGCTTTCTTGACTGAGGGGCCAAGTCTCCTGGATCTTATCTGATGAGAAAATCACGTTTCCGAAGGTTCCATTCTGAAACACTGAAATAAGCAAAAAAACAGCAATTCTGGGCTGGGCCTCCGGTTAATAGGTTAGTCCCAAAAATAATATAAAAGTGGAAAATAAAGCCCAATATAGTCCAAAATAGTAGATAATATACCATGGAGCAATCAAAAATTATAGATACGCTGGAGACGTATCAAGCATCCGCAAGCTTACTTCCTGCTCGTCCTCGAGTAGGTAAATGATAAAAACAGAATTTTTGATGCGGAGTGCTACTTGGCATAATTTTAATGTAATTCTTCTTAATTGTGGTATGAATATTCAGATCCGAAAGATTCAAGACAAAAGTTCATATTGACATAAAAATGATAATACTTCAAGCATACTGACTAAGCAATTATGTCTTCTCAAAATAACATGGCCAAAGAAAGTTCATCCTACAAAATCATATAGTTTAGTCATGTTTCATTTTCGTCACACAAGAATGATCTCATCGTGCACAACCCCGATGACAAGCCAAGCAATTGTTTCATACTTTAGTAATATCAAACCTATAAACGTTCACGCAATATATGAGCGTGAGCCATGGACATAGTACTATGGGTGGAATAGAATAAAATGAGGGGGGTTATGTGGAGAAGGCAAAAAACGAGAAAGTCTCACATCAACGAGGCTAATAAATGGGCTGTGGAGATGCCCACCAATTGATGTTAATGCAAGGAGTAGGGATTGCCATGCAACGGATGCACTAGAGCTATAAATGTATGAAAGCTCAATAAAAGAAACTAGTGGGTGTGCATCCAACTTGCTTGCTCACGAAGACCTAGGGCACTTGAGGAGGCCCATTGTTGGAATATAGAAGCCAAGCTCTATAATGAAAAATTCCCACTAGTATATGAAAGTGATAACATGAGAGACTCTCTACTAGGAAGATCATGGTGCTACTTTGAAGCACAAGTGTGGTAAAAGGATAGTAACATTGTCCCTTCTCTCTTTTTCTCTCATTTTTTGGGCCTTCTCTTTTTTATGGCCTTTCTCTTTTTTTGGGCCTTCTATTTTTTATGGCCTTTCTCTTTTTTTTATTCCTCACTTGGGACAATGCTCTAATAATAATGATCATCACACTTCTATTTATTTACAACTCAATGATTACAACTCGATACTAGAACAAAGATGACTCTATATGAATGCCTCCGGCGGTGTACCGGGATATGCAATGAACCAAGAGTGACATGTATGAAGGAATTATGAACGGTGGCTTTGCCACAAATAATATGTCGACTACATGATCATGCTAAGCAATATGACAATTATGAATGTGTCATGATGAACGGAATGGTGGAAAGTTGCATGGCAATATATCTCGGAATGGCTATGGAAATGCCATATAGGTAGGTATGGTGGTTGTTTTGAGGAAGATATAAGGAGGTTTATGTGTGAAAGAGCGTATCATATCACGGGGTTTGGATGCACCGGCGAAGTTTGCGCCAACTCTCAATGTGAGAAAGGGCAATGCTCGGTACCGAAGAGGCTAGCAAGGATGGAAGGGTGAGAGTGCGTAAAATCCATGGACTCAACATTAGTCATAAAGAACTCACATACTTATTGCAAAAATCTACAAGTCATCAAAAACCTCGGCACTACGCGCATGCTCCTAGGGGGATAGATTGGTAGGAAAAGGACATCGCTCGTCCCCGACCGCCACTCATAAGGAAGACAATCAAATAACACCTCATGTTTCAAATTTGTTGCATAACGTTTACCATACGTGCATGCTACGAGACTTGCAAACCTCAACACAAGTATTTCTCAATTTCACAACTACTCAACTAGCACGACTATGATATTATTACCTCCATATCTCAAAACAATCATCAAGCATCAAACTTTTCTTAGTATTCAACACACTCATAAGAAAGTTTTATTATTAATCTTGCATACCAAGCATATTAGGATTTTAAGCAAATTACCATGCTATTAAGACTCTCAAAATAATCTAAGTGAAGGATGAGAGATCAATAGTTTCTATAAAACAAATCCACCACCGTGCTCTAAAAGATATAAGTGAAGCACTAGAGCAAAATAATAAAACTCAAAAGATATAAGTGAAGCACTAGAGTAAAACTATAGAGCTCAAAAGATATAAGTGAAGCACATAGAGTATTCTTATCAAATTTCAAATCATTTATGGCTCTCTCAAAAGGTGTGTATATCAAGGATGATTGTGGTAGACTAACAAGTGAAGACTCAAATCATAAAAGACGCTCCAAGCAAAACACATATCATGTGGTGAATAAAAATATAGCTCCAAGTAAAGTTACCGATAGAAGTAGACGAAAGAGGGGATGCCTTCCAGGGCATCCCCAAGATTTGGCTTTTAGGTGTCCTTATATTATCTTTGGGGTGCCATGGGCATCCCCAAACTTAGGCTCTTGACACTCCTTGTTCCATAATCCATCAAATCTTTACCCAAAACTTGAAAACTTCACAACACAAAACTTAAAGTAGAAAATCTCGTGAGCTCCGTTAGCGAAAGAAAACAAAAGACCACTTAAAGGTACTTTAATGAACTCATTCTTTATTTATATGAGTTTTATACTTAATGTATTCCAACTTTTCTATGGATTATAAACTATTTTACTAGCCATAGATTTATCAAAATAAGCAAACAACACACGAAAACCAGAATCTGTCAAAAACAGAACAGTCTGTAGTAATCTGTAGCTAGCGCAAGATCTGGAACCCCAAACATTCTAAAATAACTTGCTGGACGTGAGGAATTTATCTATTAATCATCTGCAAAAATAATTAACTAAATAGCACTTTCCAAATAAAAATGACAGCAGTTCTCGTGAGCGCTAAAGTTTCTGTTTTTTACAGCAAGTTCAACAAGACTTTTCCCAAGTCTTCCCAACGGTTCTACTTGGCACAAACACTAATTAAACACAAAAGACACACAACCAAAACAGAGTCTAGATAAATTATTTATTACTAAACAGGATCAAAAATCAAGGAATAAAAATAAAATTGGGTTGCCTCCCAACAAGCGCTATCGTTTAACGCCCCTAGCTAGGCATAACAAGCAAGAATAGATCTAGGTATTGCCATCTTTGGTAGGCAATTCTTCAATGAGGCATCTATCTCCCTTATGAATTTCTTTCTTTCTAGTGATTCTCAAAATCTTAGGCACAAGGTCGAAAAATTCATTTGTAGCAATTGGTTCCTTAATGATAGCAAAAAGATTGGGATGAATACTTATAGATTTAAGATCCGCAGTTTCCTTACTAGATGATTCACCCTTATTTTTAGGAACATACATAAGCTTGGAAATTTTAGTAGGAGGACTTGGAGTATTCTTTACGGAAGAAAAAGCGGTTCCCAAGTTCGTAATGATACCCTCAAGTTTATAGATTCTAGTGGAATCTAGATTTATTTTCTCATTAACTATGGGTTCCTTTTCCTTAATATTTTTCAAAGTCATTCCTACCTTAGATCCATATTGGGTAATTTGATTGTGGATCTTTTTATCTAGATTTTCAATTAATTCAATGGTAGCAACTTTATTTTCAATAATTTCAAGTCTTTGCATAACATGCTCCAAAGTTAACATAGTTCCATTAACCAAAAGAGGTGGTGAGCCAAATAAATCTAACATAGCATTATAAGAATCAAAAGTATGGCTACCCAAGAAATTCCCTCCGGTAATGGTATCAAGGATATATCTATACCAAGGACTAGCACCTACATAAAAATTGCGGAGAAGAACTGAAGTAGATTGCTTCCTGGTAGATCTATTTTGAGCATTGCAAATTCTATACCAAGCATCTTTTAGATTTTCTCCCTCCCTTTGTTTAAAATTTAGAACTTCATTCTCGGGAGACAACGGATAAGATAAGGGACTAGCCATAACGACAAGCAAACAAACTAACACGCAAGCAAACAAAAAGTAAACGGGCAAAAAGAGGCAAATAGAGAGAGAGAGGGAGGATAGAGAGAGAGGGCGAATAAAACGGCAAGGGTGAAGTGGGGGAGAGGAAAACGTGAGGCAAATGGCAAATAATGTAATGCGGGAGATATGGATTGTGATGGGTACTTGGTATGTTGACTTTTGCGCAGACTCCCTGGCAACGACGCCAGAAATTCTTCTTGCTACCTCTTGAGCACTGCGTTGGATTTCCCCGAAGAGGAGAGGATGATGCAACAAAGTAGCGTAAGTATTTCCCTCAGTTTTTGAGAACCAAGGTATCAATCCAGTAGGAGGCTATGCGCGAGTCCCTCGTACCTACAAAAAAACAATAGCTCAACACAACCAACGCGCTTAGGGTTTGTCAATCCCTTCACGGTCACTTACGAAAGTGAGATCTGATAGAGATGATAAATATTTTTTTGGTATTTTTGGTATAGAGATGCAAAGTAAAAAGTAAAAGGAAAAGTAAAAGCAAAGCAATAATAAAGTGATGGAGATTGATATGATGAGAAAGAGACCCGGGGGCCATAGGTTTCACTAGTGGCTTGTCTCAAGAGCATAAGTATTCTATGGTGGGTGAACAAATTACTGTTGAGAAATTGACAGAATTGAGCATAGTTATGAGAATATCTAGGTATGATCATGTATATAGGCATCGAGTCCGAGACAAGTAGACCGACTCCTGCCTGCATCTACTACTATTACTCCACTCATCGACCGCTGTCTAGCATGCATCTAGAGTATTAAGTTAAAAAAAGAGTAACGCCTTAAGCAAGATCACATGATGTAGAGGGATAGTTTCATGCAATATGATAAAACCCCCATCTTGTTATCCTCGATGGCAACAATACAATACGTGCCTTGCTACCCTTCTATCACTAGGAAAGGACACCGCAAAATCGAACCCAAAGCTAAGCACTTCTCCCATGGCAAGAACAACCAATCTAGTAGGCCAAACCAAACTGACAATTCAAAGAGACTTGCAAAGATAACCAATCATACATAAAAGAATCCAGAGAAGATTCAAATATTATTCATAGATAGACTCGATCATAAACCCACAATTCATCGATCTCAATAAACACACCGCAAAATGAAGATTACATCGAATAGATCTCCATGAGAGAGGGGGAGAACATTGTATTGAGATCGAAAAAGAGAGAAAAAGCCATCTAGCTACTAACTATGGACCCGTAGGTCTGAAACAAACTACTCACACTTCATCGGAGGGGCTTGGATGATGATGTAGAAGCCCTCCGTGATCGATGCCCCCTCCGATGGAGCTCCGGAATTGGTCCCAAGATGGGATCTCGTGGATACAGAAAGTTGCGGCGATGGAATTAGGTTTTTGGCTCCGTCCCCGATCGTTTGGGGGTACGTAGGTATATATAGGAGGAAGGAGTACATCGGTGGAGCTTCGAGGGGCCCATGAGGCAGGGGCGCTCCCTAGGGAGGGGCCCTCCACCCTCGTGACCGCCTCTTGGCTTTCTTGATGGAGGGCCCAAGTCTCCTGGATCTTATCTGATGAGAAAATCACGTTTCCGAAGGTTTCATTCCGTTTGGACTCCATTTGATATTCTGTTGCTCCGAAACACTGAAATAGGCAAAAAAACAGCAATTCTGGGCTGGGACTCCTGTCAATAGGTTAGTCCCAAAAATAATACAAAAGTGGAAAATAAAGCCCAATATAGTCCAAAATAGTAGATAATATAGCATGGAGCAATAAAAAATTATAGATACGTTGGAGACGTATCGACACGCCATGTTTCATTACACGGCAACGCAGGAGCGACAGTGACCCGATACTTGGCGCGAGGGATAGATGATGCCGTTTAGATGTAAAGGACCCTGGCGGCCTGAGGGCGACTTTCTCTTTGGCAGCTGCAACATCGGCGCCCACTGGTGGCTTCTTGAACCCGTCGTCAAGATCGAGGTCTGGATGGCGGCAAGCAATATTGCTCAAGAGCATGAAGAGGGCATCATGGGCAAGCTTCCAGGACTCGGTCGCGGAACGCTCAACCCTCCCCTCCTCGTGCGCCTTCAGCTTCTTGATCAACTTATTGAAGAAGACTCCCAGCTTGGCGCTTGGAACCCCATGCTTGTTGACCGAGAAGGCTGGGTGACAACCCACAAGTATAGGGGATCGCAACAGTTTTCGAGGGTAGAGTATTCAACCCAAATTTATTGATTCGACACAAGGGGAGCCAAAGAATATTCTCAAGTATTAGCAGCTGAGTTGTCAATTCAACCACGCATGGAAGACTTAATATTTGCAGCAAAGTATTTTGTAGAAAAGTAGTATGGAAGTAACAGTAACAGTGGCAAAAGTAATAGTAGCAGTTTTGTAGCAAGCGTAACAGTAGCAGCAGAAAAGTAATGAAGCACAGATCAATATGAAACGGGCTCGGAGGCAATGGATCAATGATGGATAATTATGTCGAATGGCATTCATCATGGAACAGTTATAACATATGGTGACATAGAACTAGCTCCAATTCATCAACATAATGTAGGCATGTGTTGAGAATATAGTCATAGTGCTTATGGAAAAGAACTTGCATGACATCTTTTGTCCTACCCCCCCCCCCCCCCCGCCCCCCCCCCCCCCCCCCCCGTGGCGGCGGGGTCCTATTGGAAACTAAGGGATATTAAGGCCTCCTTTTCATAGAGTACCAGACCAAAACATTAGCACTTAGTGAATACATGAACTCCTCAAACTACGGTATCATCGGGAGTGGTCCCGACTATGGTCACTCCGGGGTTGCCGAATCATACCACGTAGTGGGTAACTATAACTTGCAATATCAGACCAAGAACACAAATATATTCATGAAACATAATAGGTTCAGATCCGAAATCATGGCACTCAGGCCCTAGTGACAAGCATTAAGCATAGCAATGTCATAGCAACATCAATCTTAGAACATAGTGGATACTAGGGATCAAACCCTAACAAAAACTAACTCGATTACATGGTAAATCTCATCCAACCTATCACGGTCCAGTAAGCCTACGATGGAATTACTCATGCACGGCGATGCGCCTGATGATATTGGTGATGGAGGATGTTGATGATGACGATGGCGATGGATTCCCCTCTCCGGAGCCCAAAACAGACTCCAGATCTGCCCTCCCGAGGAAGAACAGGGCTTGGCGGTGGCTCCGTATCGTAAAACGCGATGAATCCTTCTCTCTGATTTTTTCTCCCTAAAAGAGAATATATGGAGTTGGAGTTGAGGTCGGTGGAGGTCCAAGGGGCCCACAAGGTCAGGTGGCACACCCTAGGGGGTGGGCGCCCCCCACCCTTGTGGCCTGAGTGTGGGCCCCCTTCACTTGATTCTTTCACTAATATTTTTTATTACTTCCAAAACTGATCTCCGTGAATTTTCAGGTCATTCCGAGAACTTTTTACTCTGCGCAAAAATTACACCATGGCAATTTTGCTGAAAACAACATCAGTCCGGGCTAGTTCCATTCAAATCATGCCGATTAGAGTCCAAAACAAGGGCAAAAGAGTTTCGAAAAGTAGATACGATGGAGATGTATCAACTCCCCCAAGCTTAACTCATTGCTTGTCCTTAAGCAATTCAGTTGACAAACTAAAAGTATACAGAAAAACTTTTACAAACTCTATTTTATCTTGTTGTTGCAAATATGTAAAGCCAGCATTCAAGTTTTCAGCAAAGATCATGAACTAACCATATTGACAATAATATTTAGGTCTCACATTTACTCATATCAATGACATAATCAACTAGCGAGCAATAATAATAATTCTCGGATGACAACCCTTTGTCAAAACAATCATGATATGACATAACAAGATGGTATCTCGCTAGCCCTTTCTGAGACTGCAAAACATAAATGCAGAGCACCCCTGAAGATCAATGACTGACTAGACATTGTAATTCATGGTAAAAGAGATCCAGTTGATATATCTCCAATGTATCTATAATTTTTTATTGTTCCATGCTATTATATTATCTGTTTTGGATGTTAATGGGCTTTATTTTACACTTCTATATTATTTTGGGGGCTAACCTATTAACCCAAGGCCCAATGCAAATTGCTGTTTTTTGCCTATTTCAGTGTTTCGCAGAAAAGGAATATCAAACGGAGTCCAAATGGAATGAAACCTTTGGGTGCGTGATTTTTGGAACAAACATGATCCAGAGGACTTGGAGTGGATGTCAAGCAACCAACAAGGAGTCCACGAGGCAGGGGGCGTGCCTACCCCCTGGGTGAGCCCTCGCCCCTCGTGGGCCCCTCGTGGCTCAACCGACCTACTTCTTCCTCCTATATATGTTCGCATACCCCCGAAAACATCCAGGAGCACCACGAAACCCTATTTCCACCGCCGCAACCCAAGAGATCCCATCTTTGGGCCTTTTTCGGAGCTTCGCCGGAGGGGGCATTGATCACGGAGGGCCTCTACATCAACTCCATGGCTCCTCCGATGATGTGTGAGTAGTTTACTTCAGACCTTCGGGTCCATAGCTAATAGCTAGATAGCTTCTTCTCGATCTTTGGATCTCAATACAATGTTCTCCTTGATCTTCTTTGAGATCTATTTGATGTAACTCTTTTTGGGGTGTGTTTGTCGAGATCTGATGAATTGTGGGTTTATGACCAAGTCTATCTATGAACAATATTTAATTCTTCTCTGAACTCTTTTATGCATGATTGGTTATCTTTCCAAGTCTCTTCGAATTATCAGTTTGGTTTGGCCTACTAGATTGATCTTTCTTGCAATGGAAGAAGTTCTTAACATTGGGTTCAATCTTGTGGTGCTCGATCCCAGTGACAAAAAGGGAAATGACACATATTGTATTGTTGCCATCGAGGATAAAAAGATGGGGTTTATATCATATTGCTTGAGTTTATCCCTCTATATCATGTAATCTTACCTAAGGCATTACTCTGTTCTTATGAACTTAATACTCTAGATGCATGCTGGATAGTGGTCGATGTGTGGAGTAATAGTAGTAGATGCAGGCAGGAGTCGGTCTACTTGTCACGGACGTGATGCCTATATACATGATCATGCCTAGATATTCTCATAATTATTCGCTTTTCTATCAATTGATCGATAGTAATTCGTTCACCCACCGTAATACTTATGATATCTTGAGAGAAGCCACTAGTGAAACCTATGGCTCCCGGGTCTATTGTCCATCATATAAGTTTCCAATTTATTTACTTTGCAATCTTTACTTTCAATAGATTATCATAAAAATACCAAAAATATTTATCTTATCATTATTATCTCTATCAGATCTCACTCTCGTAAGTGACCGTGAAGGGATTGACAACCCCTTTATCACGTTGGTTGCGAGGTTCTTATTTGTTTGTGTAGGTACGAGGGACTTGCATGTGGCCTCCTACTAGATTGATACCTTGGTTCTCAAAAACTTAGGGAAATACTTACGCTACTTTGCTGCATCACCCTTTCCTCTTCAAGGGAAAACCAACGCAGTGCTCAAGAGGTAGCAAGAAGGATTTCTGGCGCTGTTGCCAGGGAGTCTTCGGACAAGTTAAGACATACCAAGTACCCATCACAAAGTCTTATCCCTCGCATTACATTATTTTCCATTTGCCTCTCGTTTTCCTCTCCCCCACTTCACCCTTGCCATTTTATTCACCCTCTTTTTCCGTCCCCCTTCTCTTTTCCAGTTTGCCTCTTTTGCTTGTCTCTTGTTTGCGTGTGTGTTGGATTGCTTGCTCGTGACGATGTCTCAAGATATACTAAATTGTGTGACTTTTCCAATACCAGTAATAATGATTTTATTAGCACTCCGATTGCTGCTCTTACCGATGTCGAATCATGTGAAATTAATGCTGCCTTGCTGAATCTTGTCATGAAATATCCGTTTTCCGGCCTTCCTAGTGAAGATGCTGCTACCCATCTAAACAACTTTGTTGATTTGTGTGATATGGAAAAGAAGAAAGATGTGGATAATGATATTGTTAAACTGAAGCTATTCTCGTTTTCCCTTAGAGATCGTGCTAAAACTTGGTTTTTGTCTTTGCCTAAAAATAGCATTGATTCATGGAATAAGTGCAAAGATGCTTTTATCTCTAAGTATTTTTCTCGCGCTAAGATCATCACTCTTAGAAACGATATTATGAATTTTAAGCAAATTGATCATGAACATGTTGCACAAGCTTGGGAGAGAATGAAATTAATGATACGTAATTCCCCTACACATGGTTTGAATCTTTGGATGATTATACAAATTTTTTATGCCGGATTGAACTTTGCTTCTAGAAATCTTTTAGATTCGGCCGTGGGAGGCACTTTTATGGAAATCACTTTAGGAGAAGCTACTAAACTCCTAGATAATATTATGGTTAATTATTCTCAACGGCATACTGAAAGATCTACTAATAGAAAGGTGCATGCTATAGAAGAAATCAATGTTTTGAGTGGAAAGATGGATGAACTTATGAAATTCTTTGCTAATAAAAGTATTTCTTCTGATCCTAATGATATGCCTTTGTCTACTTTGATTGAGAATAATAATAAATCTATGGATGTGAATTTTGTTGGTAGGAACAATTTTAGTAATAACACGTATAGAGGTAATTTCAATCCTAGGCCGTTTCCTAGTAATTCCTCTAATAATTATGGTAATTCCTACAAAAATTCTTATGGAAATTATAATAAGATGCCCTCTGATTTTGAATCTAATATTAAAGAATTTATTAGTTCACAAAAGAGTTTCAATGCTTTGATTGAAGAAAAATTGTCTAAGATTGATGAGTTGGCTAGGAACGTGGATAGAATTTCTCTTGATGTTGATTCTTTGAAACTTAGATATATTCCACCTAAGCATGATATCAATGAGTCTCTCAAAGCTATGATAATTTCCATTGATGAGTGCAAATAAAGAACCGCTAGGATGCGTGCTAAAAAAGATTGCTTCATAAAAGCGTGTTCTTCTAGTTTCCATGATAATAAAGATGAAGATCTAAAAGTTATTGATGTGTCCCCTATTAAATCTTTGTTTTGCAATATGAATCTTGATAATGATGCACTACAAGAAATATTTCAACTTGTGACCTTCACTATTGGCTGCTGAAAGGTCATAGTTTTTCATTTGCGACCTTTTTGTGACCAAAAATAGAAGGTCAAAAGCTGGCGGTCGTAAACTGAAATTAGCGACCTTCTATGTGAGAAGGTCGTAGACGTTTACGACCAAAACACAAGGTCGTTGAACCCATGACCTTTTGTTTTGGTCACTGGCTGTCTGCCCAGGCCACGTCGGATCCGACGTGTCAATCTAACGTGGCAAAATTGTGACCAATTGAAAAGGTCACTAACAAGATTCAGCCCGGTCCGATTAGGTATTTTACATGGGCCGAGCCCAACAATTCAGCCTATTTGTGTTTTTTTTGTCTTTTTTTATCAGGTTCATGGGCCAAGCCCAATATTGTAGCCTTTTTTATTGTTAGGCCATGGCCTTCTTACCATCAATTGATTTTCTATTTTTATATCATTATATTTTAGAGCTGGTCCCACTAATCAGATGGGTCCCACTACTCATAATGCCATACACTGGTCCCACATGTCAAAAATTTCAAAATTGATCAGATTATATCCATAAGTGGCACATGAATTGGTCCACCTGGTCAAGTTTCCATTTCACATCTTTTTAACATACATAATAGCTATTTCAAATTCATCAAATAACACTACAGTAGCCTTTTACAATCCGTTACAAAATTACAATTTATAGTCTACTACAGAACCAAAAAACTCTTCCTAAGTAGGGCTTCGCTGCTTCGCACTTGGCTTCACGGCTTCACACTCAAAAAGATTAGGCCTGGAGCTCCTGTAAAAGGGTGAACATAAAGGAAAAAAATTAGGCCAGAAGCTCCTGAAAAAGAGTGAACATAAAAAGCTACCAGCTTAAATAAAGAAAAACAAGTAAGAAAAGCACATACATGTTGTCGCTGGAAGGCGAACGCATAGAACATCAAGAACAGCAGGAAAATTGCACAAGAACAGAGCATAGAAGCAGATTAATTATATGGAACCAGAAACTGAATCATTGCAGATCAGATTACACAGGAACAGAATGTAGAAGCATATTATATTGAAGCAAAAACCAAATCATTACGGAGCACATAATAATACATTAAGAGACAGAAGCAACTATATAGGCCAAAACTGGACAAACCACAAACAACAGCACAACGACAGAAGTAGCCCTATTTGCATCATGTGGAACAACACAAGCAGCCATATATGCATCGCAAAGAAAGAACACTCGACATCCAACATCTGAAGACATGCATTGCAATGATTTCTAAGAACATCTAGCATACTAGTTTCTTCAAAGAGCATAAGCAAACATGATACAATATCATTTGCATCTCATCAACCAAATTATTCAAGCAGCACAACATGCACATGAACAAAGACAGGTTCTGGGTCCTGTTTGATTCACCTAGTTGATGAGGGCGGCAGAGCGGGAGACAAGCTCAAAGTCGTTCCCATCAAGGATGATCTTATCCTTGACCTTCTCGGGCTGCAGCTCCGCCAGATGCAGCAGCAACACCAATAAGGACCCGCGTGATATTTCATATCATCATTACAGAAGAAAAAAATTAAGACACAAGCAATCATAATTTCTAACAACAATAATCATCATCAGTTAAGCACATAGTGAGCGAGAACAAACAATGAATCTTGCATCCATAGTATCTCCTATCAATTTCAATAGTGCAAAATCAACACACTTCAACATAAGCTCATAAGTTAAGCACTTGAGCCAAAAAAAGAAACACCATCAGACCAAAATACTAAAAAAATTGCACGTTTAATCAGCTAAGCGTACAACAGATTCAGGAGAAGCACATGACACCACAACAAGCACATCAACAGGCAGCAGCTATTGGAGATGATGCTCTAAGCCAGCAACAGCGCACAAACACTGGCGGCAGCTCAGCATATATAGCAGGAGCGGTGTCTGTTGACCTACTATCGAGGAAAACACAATTATCTCGACTCCATACAAACACTATGGAAGCAGACTACTACAAAATAGGCAGCCTGGACGCCTCTTACAAACAAAGAGAGAAGCATAACAGAAGTGCAGAACTATGTATTACTAAGTAAATGTGTAGACAGTGGAGTGGAACATGCATATAAATTTCACTGGATATGATCACAGATTCATATGAGGTGTGCATATAAATTTTACAGGATAGGATCATAGAATCGCACAACCACTAGGCCTACCAATCACTTCAACCCAAACTAAAAATAGCAGAACTACATGGGAAGTTATTTATACTGTAATTTTACTAACATGAGATCATACAGACCTACTTTAGTACTGATTTGTGTATATATAAGTCCCAAAACCGGTCCAGTTTGAGAACTTAAGATCTGAATTTGAACATTCTAATTTTCACAGTTAGTTGAGGCTAAATTTTTTAGATGTAATGTAACAATTGAGGCATCAATGGGGCACAACTTAGTTAGCTACTAATGTTCAGCAAATTCAAAGATTGTATGTTCTAGCTAACAAAAATATAATACCATGCTTAGGAACTCAGAGCGAGAAAAAGTATGTGTCGCTTAAGAGCTACCACAATTGATATTGGTCAAGGATAAAAACAGGTAGATATCATATAATTCTCATCAGGATCATACATTGAATTCATTAAAGTCTATAGATTCATTTCTTAGATGTTGAATTGGGAAATCACAAGAAAAGTAGATTAACCAATGTGTCCAGATAACACAAGAAGGCAAGCACTAGTAAATCTTGAATCTCGTGCCAGTACATGTACATAACAAGTATTTGACACATTCCTGCAAGCATGCAAATACAGTAAACAATAGGATTAACCGAAAAGGCTTCCATTAGTTTTAATTAAACTGAAACCCTTCTTTAATTATAATTAAAGGAAAGTTTCAATGTAATTTAATTAAATAAATAAATTCAGTTAATTAATTAGAGTTACTGGACTGAATTATGTTAACAAGACTATCAAGAAGAGATACTGGACTGAAACAAGCTAGCAGCATCATGACATACAGGGGATATCAGTCTTGACAACAAACCATCAAGAGCATCTCAGAGCACCACATGGACCTCACTCGGTATGACTTTGTTGCACTAAAACATTACAGATCAAGAAGAGATTCTGGAAATTTTAATTGAATTCAGTTAAATTTGTGCTACTGCTGCTATTATATGCTTTTTTATTTGAGATAACAGTACATAAATCATCAAACCAGATATTGATTATATGCTTCCAATGAATGTAAATACATATATGAAGTTTCAGTTATACTTCAAAACAAATAATTAATCTAATGAATTATACACTCAGTAACAACCAACATAAGCATAGTCAATTATGTATGAGAAACTAAAACAGTTTCTGTTGAACACGTGTAGTGGAGAAGAGGGGTCATTGATGAGAGCTCCTCTCCCGACGGCAAAATAGGGCCACCCGCTAAGCCGTATAGTTCTAATCCGGCGGCGCTTGCAGAAAGATAGAGAGAGATTGAGCGAGTCAAACAGAGAGAGGGGGCAGGTCCAATATACAAGTTATCATGGTCTATTAGCATTCGCAACAGACTAAATCGAGCACCCTGGTATGAGCAAAATGCATTACCATTTTTGTTAATAAATATGCATCATGTTCGGGTACTGGTCATGCTATTGAAGCTGATCATTGCGACTAACACCAGCACGGTGCTCACGGACATACTCCTAGTACCGACATGCACATAACACAAGACAACTACCAAGCATCCAACATGACTGTCTTATCTCCTCTAAAAGTGAAACCTTATTTTGCATCTACACTAGCCCCTAATCGTCCAACAATTTACAGTAATTTGAGGAGTATTTCCTAGGATCATGATGACAATTTTAGATTAAATTGTAGTGTGTTGTCATCCACAGTTGTATGGTTCTATCCAGGATTACATAAAAACAGAGAAAATAGGGAGCTACCCAGCATCCACGACTAGAGCTAGTAGTACGAACACATGGTAGAGTAATTAGGCAGCCTTGAGGAACCGAAATCCATGGATGCTAGATCGAATGAAACAAGGAGGGGAGAGGGGACGGAGGGGAGTTGGGGGCACCTTCACCTTGGGTGGCTGGACAATTACGCCGTTGATTTAGAGGTCTAGGTGGAAGAAGCCCTTGACGGCGGCGACTATGGTGACTGGATGCGCTCCTCCTGCTCCTCCTCCTCCTCGAGCAGGACAAGGTCGATGGCTACACGGTGAGGAGCAGGCTCTCCTCTCCTCTTCGGGCGCCGTCCTGGTTGCTTGCCGGTGCGGTCTACCTACAAAGACGAGACAAGAAGGGGTCAGGGGTTTGGAGTGGCTATGGTTCAGGGAGTGGGGGAGGAGGAGGGAGACTCGCCAGATCAGATGGGGAGAAACTGCACAAACCCTAGCCATGGTTGCTGGCTAGGGTTTCATTGGCAAGGAGGGAGGGAGGTTGGCACGGCAGGTGGCTGCAGGGGGAGAGGAGGAGCCGTCGGTGCTCTGCTGCTCAGCTCATCGAAGCCCGACCACGAACAGGTCGACGACGCGACCGGAGAGGAGACGAGCTGTAGGTGGAGGAGGAAAGCGGGCTCCGGCACGATCTTGGGGAGGGAGACCGCAGGCTTGGCGTTGCCTGGAGGTGGAGGAGCCAACGTCGGCGTGCGCGAGTGCGGGTAGGGTGGGAGCCGCTGCGGTGTAACATCCCAAATTTTCAATTTGGAATGTTATACAATAGATCATCATTGCATATCATATTTTATTGCATTTTGGCTGATCCTAGAAATTTCACGCAACTCAAGGACCCTCGGAGAGAGTTGGGGATTTCGTTATTTTCATATTTGAGTTTTCTCAAATTTTGAAAATAGGATCATTTGATTTAAATTATTTTATCTTCAATTCTTTCTATTATAAAAATATGAGAGAGGGAATAAAATGACTTTCCCAAAATAAATAAATATTGAGGATTTAATAATGAAATCAAAAAGGTTTTATTTTGGTTTTATTTGCTATTTTATTTGAATTTAGGAAAAATGCATGTTTTTCAAAATTGCATTTAGGCCCCAAATAAATGTTCATCCTGTGCGGCTTGATTTTAGAAGCCGGAGAAAATTTATTTCGGGATTTTTGGAGTCAGTTCAGTTTTCCTTTTGTTTCTTTTTCTGCGCATCATAATTAAAAAAAAAGTCCGAACCGACCTACGGGCCGTATCCGGCCAGGACTCCCTGGCCGAGGCCTTTATATAGCACGCCACCCGGGCCGAATCAGCCCAAAGCCGCTGCCGCCCAAACCCTAAGCCGCCGCCCGCCCTAGCTGCCGGCGCCGCCAGAGCCCCGCCACCGACGAGGTCGATCCCGCCGCCGCCGGTTTTCCTCGAAAAACCGTCCGGTTTATTTTCGGTTTTTTTAGTTTCTGTTTTTTAGTAGATTGGTTTTTTTGCTCAGGTTTAGTTATTTAGCGACCGTTCACTCGTTTGTTCATTTTAACGAACATGTTCATCGTTTGGATCCAGATAACGAACGTTCGTTCGTTAATCTGTTCGTCGTTTTTCTTTTTCTCGGATTTATTCCGCGATTTTTTCTGATCGCGATTCCTCATCCGATTTTCGTTCTAGTATAGCTTTTCGCTCGTTTATCGGAATCAGGCGATTCAAGCACCTGGAGTTTCGTCTTGAAACCCTCTTTCCGTTTAACCAACTCAAACAATTTTTTGCCTCTATAAAATTTGACCTACATCCAGAATAGTAAACGGAGTTTGTTTCTTTTGCCGTTTGTCTTTTGTTTCTTCGTTCGTTTTGATTCTTTTTGCCAACCGGAGTTCTTAAGTTGAACTTTCTGGTTAGATCTCTTATTTGAGTTTTACCTATGCATTAGTTGAGTACTTATTGTATGCTTGTTTGTTTGCGATAGAGTACCCGGATTGCGTCGCTTGCTACTTGGAATCTCTATGTTTTGCGGATCATCAGCAAGGCAAGTAACACTTTGATCATACTTCCTATTACCCAGTTTTTATTACATTAGATCAATCCTCACACATAGCATGATTAGTATCTAATTAACTTGTGGGTTTGGGAAGTAGATGAGGTAGTACCTTACCTGTTTTATTATCAAACCTTTGGGAGTTACTTCTACGTTTGCTTATTATGCCATGCTATGCTAGTAGACGTGGATTGGGTGAGTGTATCCATGATAGATGTGAGATTGTTAAATTAATGGTTTATCTAAGGTGGCACCTTAAATACACATCTGGGTGGATTGAGGCACCTGGGTATTCCAGGGATTGCCTGTTTTTCTTTTGGTCCGCCACCCTGGCTCAAAGGATCATGAGATTATTCATACTAGAAACTTCCGTGTGCAGCCACAAGCTACTATGGGCTCTAGCATAGTTGACTAAGTTGTGCGAACTCTTACAGTGGCAGACTAGCGGATGTAGGGGAAAGTAGGTGTAACGGTCTACCCGTTCGTAAGGTGTGAGCACTTCTGAAAGACTATGTCTCGGTCATCCGTTTCTCAAACATCATGTAGTGCGAGAATTCCAACGGGGGAGATCGAGTCTTGTGGGGAAAAGTGCGCAAACCTCTACAGAGTGTATAAACTAATCATGATTAGCCGTGTCCCCGGTTATGGACATCTTGAGTATCTGGTACTTGGATTACTCATCATGTTACTCTAATTAATTTTGTTGGGTTTTTAATGATGATGCTTAATTGGGATTGAGAGGGTGTCTACACTCTCAATGTTTAACAACTACCATGATAGTTGAATAAAATGTATTCCTTTGTAGTAGGGAAAAATTGGCTTTACGCAAAACTATAACCATAGAGCTTTCCACCACCCAAATATGCATGTAGTATAGTTTATTCCTTCATTGCTCTCTATGTGTTACATTGCCAGCATATTCCATGTGCTGGCCCGTTTCGGGCTGCAATGTTCTTGTTGCAGACTTTTCAGATGACGAGTAAGGATCCTTTAGGTCGTGGTTCTATGCTCAGTGATGCCGTTGGAGTTGATGGACTCACTTATCTACCAAGCCTTCCGCTGTTATCGTTGTTAGATGGCCTTAAGCCATATTTATTGTAATAAGTTCTCTTTTGAGACACTTGGTGTAATAAGTGTGTGATTGCTACTCTGTTATAAAACCTTCTAGTACTGTGTGGTGTCAGCATTACTGATCGAGGGATGACACCGGACCATAGAGATTGGACCGTTTGAGGTCTGGTCGCTACAAGATGGTATCAGAGCACACACTGACTGTAGGACACGACCACTAAGCTAAAGCCCTAGATCACTACTCACTCTTCTCATTCTGACTCCTCGTCTTTTCTACTCTTTTAGGATGGCGGATGCAAGGAACAAGTTCACACAACCGGATGAAGATACACCCTTTGGATGTCACTTGAAGGAAGTCACTAGATACCTGAACATCGGAGTACCAAGCTTCACTGGAACCTACAACGCCACTTTGCCTGAAGAGGAGCGATGGATGATACAAGTTCAAGTTCCAGGAAGGACATTCATGCTAGTCACTGAGCCCAAAGAGTTTTATTTTGATGCACCAACCTGGAGTCTAGAAAAGAGCATGGCAGCTCACATCGCCATGGGACGTATTGGAGAAGTTTACCGCAATGATCTCCAGGATACTATCTACCAGATTTGTGGGAGCCGAGATGAGCACTGGGAGATGATCAGCACCAAGAAGGATAGATCAATCACAACTTTTATCCAGGAGTTAAATCAGCACATTCGACGTCAGGAGAACCAAATGTGCGGCGACATGATAGATCTGAAGAAGGCGAGGACAAGAATCAAGGAACTGGAGGAAGAACTCAAGGCTACACGTGAAGATTATGAGGAGGAAATTGAAGTATTAGTGGAGAAGAATGACGATCTGATTAAGAAGATCGGAATATTCATGGGAGGCCCTACACCAGTAGAAGAAGATGAAGAACCCAAGGAGATTCGCCTAGAAGACTATATGATCATCGACAACACCGACTCGGATCCAGATGATAGCGATTATGACTATGTTGATGAAGCTGGAGCAGATATCATGGAGTCTGCAACCAAAGAATATTTCTAGTAGACCACCCCAATAGTAGTAGTAGTCCACCATGTAAATATAGTAGTCCGAGCACTTTTGCGATAGTTAGATCGATTGTATGCCCTTGTTTGATTGAATGAAGTGAATTGTTTGCTTTTGCCTCATGTGCATATGGGTAGTGTTTTCTCTCTAGACCCCTCTCTATTCTTAATTCTCATCTTTTCTAAACCCCTCAGATGCCTCCGAGACGTGACCCCGGATTTACCTTCCCACCGGAGCTCACTCAGTTGATCCAGCAGCAGAACACATTGATGCAGTTGCTAGTCCAGAATCAGAATCAGGGGAACAACAACAACAACCCACCACCACCACTTCCTGTTGACCACTTAGCCCGTTTTCTTAGGCTGAATCTGCCTGTGTTCTCCAGTAGCACCGAGCCAATAGTAGTAGATGATTGGCTCCGCAAGACAGCAAGGGAGTTGACCACGGCAGGATGCACAGATGCGGAAAAGGTGAAGTTTGCCACACATCAGCTTGACGGACCCGCATCATCATGGTGGGAGAATTTCACAACCACTTTCCCTATCGACACTGTCACATGGGACCTGTTTCAGCAGGCTTTCCGTACTGCCCATGTTTCAGCAGGAGCTATGGCCAAGAAGAAGCGTGAGTTTCGCAACTTGCGCCAAGGAGGACGGACAGTTGGCCAGTATGTGGATGACTTTAGTAAGCTAGCACGTTATGCCCCAGATGACATTGCTACGGATGCAGCTAAGCAGGAGAAGTTTCTGGAAGGACTGAATGATGAGTTGAGCATGCAGTTGATGGTAGCAACCTTCAACAACTACCAGGAGTTGGTAGATCGTGCTTTTATGATTGAAGGGAAGCATCAGCAAATTGAGAACCGCAAGAGGAAGTATGGACAAGGGAAGTACAATTCTGGAGCACAGCAGAAGCCATGTTTTACCCATAGACCGGGAGGACATTTTCAGCATACCCATGGAGGAGGTAGCCCGCACAATCATAATGGCACCAAGAATGGTAATGGGAATGGAGGAAGCAACGGCCAGAACCGTACCAACCCATCAACCCCAACCAAGAGAGGCCTGAGCCAAGTCACTTGTTTTAAGTGCCAGAAGACCGGACATTATGCAAATGAATGTCCTGAATCTCAGAATGGAAATTGCAAAGGAAGCTCTGGGAAGAAGCCAAACCCTTTCAACAGGGGACAGGTGAACCACGTTAACGTGGAGGAGGTTGAAGAGCAGCCGGATGCAGTAATCGGTAAGTTTTTGGTTAAGTCATTTACTGCAATTGTTCTTTTTGATACTAGTGCATCGCATTCATACATATCAAGGGGATTCGTGGATAAGTATAACCTGCGCAGCAAAGTTCTTAGAACACCTAGGTTAGTAAGCTCACCAGGAGCGGAGTATATGGCTAGCCAAGGATGTTTTCAAGTGCCATTGAGTATAGGTAGGCATGTGTTTCCCTCGGATTTAATCATTTTGGAATCACAAGGTTTGGATGTAATTCTGGGTATGGGTTGGCTATCGATGTATGGAGGAAACATCGATTGCGCTAGTAAGTCAATTTTGCTTACCACCCCAGAAGGAAGAAGGATCAAGTACGTATCCCGGTATGTGCCGAAGAGGACTCAAGTAAATTCCTTAACAGGAGTTGTGCAGGAGGAAGTACCAGTAGTGAAGGATTTCCCTGATGTATTTCTAGAGGAGTTGCTAGGCATGCCACCGGATAGAGATATTGAGTTTTTGATTGAGCTTTTGCCAGGCACATGACCAATATCTAAGAGACCATATAGGATGCCCGCAAAGGATTTGGAGGAGATTAAGAAGCAGATTAAAGAGTTATTGGATAAAGGTTATATTCACCCAAGTTCTTCGCCTTGGGGATCGCCAATACTTCTAGTGGAGAAAAAGGATGGATCGTTAAGGATGGTTGTTGATTATCGAGGATTGAATGAAGTAACCATCAAGAACAAGTATCCACTACCGATGATCAATGATCTGTTCGATCGATTGCAAGGAGCTAAGGTATTTTCCAAGATCGATTTGCGATCAGGATACCATGAGTTGAAGATTTGAGAACAGGATATACCTAAGACAACTTTTACTACCAGGTATGGGCTGTACAAGCATACCATTATGTCATTTGGTCTGACTAACGCACCTGCATATTTCATGAACATGATGAACAAAGTATTTATGGAGTTTTTGGATAAGTTCGTCATAGTGTTCATTGATGATATCCTAGTTTACTAGAAGAATGAAGAGGATCATAAGGAGCATTTGTGTTTGGTACTTGAGAAGCTCAGAGAACATCAGTTATATGCCAAGTTTAGCAAATGTGAGTTTTGGTTGAAGGAAGTTGGATTCCTAGGACATGTTATATTCGGAGAAGGTATAGCAGTAGATCCCGCCAAGGTTGGCACTGTGACAAATTGGGAAGCCCCAAAAATAGTTGGAGAGATCCGGAGTTTTCTTAGACTCGCAGGATACTACCGAAGATTCATTGAAAATTTCTCGAAGATTGTGAAGCCTATGATGGAGTTGTTGAAGAAGGATACCAAGTTCAAATGGACTGAAGAATGTGAGGCCAGTTTCTAGGAGTTGAACAAACGTTTGGTGACATCACCAGTGTTGATTTTGCCGGAACAGACCAAGGATTATGAGGTGTATTGTGACACTTCATGTCAAGGACTTGGAGTAGTGCTTATGCAGGAAGGAAGAGTTGTTTCATATACCTCACGACAGCTTAAGCCTCATGAGTTAAATTATGCCACACATGATTTGGAGTTACCAGCCGTAGTGCATGCATTGAAAACTTGGATAACATTTCCTCATTGGAAACCATTGTGAAGTGTACACGGATCACAAGAGTTTGAAGTATATTTTCACGCAGAAGGAGTTGAATCTCAGGCAAAGGAGATGGTTGGAGCTCATCAAGGATTATGATATGAGATTGCATGTTCACCCCGGAAAGGCTAACGTAGTAGCCGATGCGCTGAGCCGTAAAAGTCATGTCAATACCTTAATGACAGGAGATTTACCAAGGGAGTTAGCCGAAAATCTTCGTGAGCTATGTTTGGAGATAGTCCCGAGAGGCTATGTAGCAGCATTGGAGATTCAGTCTACTTTGATGGATAAGATCAGAGAAGCCCAGAAGACTGACAAGGAGATTGCTTCTATTAAGGAGAAAATGAGCAAAGGAAAAGCTAAAGGATTTCGTGAGGATGAGCAAGATACCTTATGGTTTGAAGACCGTGTTTATGTCCCTAATGATTTGGAGATCAGGAAGTTCATTCTGCAAGAGGCCCATGATTGACCATATTCGATTCACCCAGGAAATACCAAGATGTATTTGGATTTGAAGGATACGTTCTATTGGACCGGAATGAAGAAGGATATTGCGGAGTATGTTGCAATTTGTGATGTATGTCAGAGAGTAAAGGCAGAGCATCAGAACCCAGCGGGATTGCTACAGCCATTGTCGATACCCAAATGGAAGTGGGATAAGCTAGGCATGTATTTTATTACAGGATTTCCCAGAACTCATTCAGGCTATGACTCGATTTGGGTTGTAGTCGATCGTTTGACAAAGGTAGCTCATTTCATTCCAGTGAAGACTACTTACATTAGTGCCAAGTTGGCAAAGATATACATGACCAGGATCTTATGTCTGCATGGAGTTCCAAGGAGCATTGTATCAGATAGAGGAACCCAGTTCACCTCAAAGTTCTGGTATCAGTTGCATGAAACTTCGGGTACCAGGCTAGAGTTCAGTACAGCTTTCCGTCCGCAGACAGATGGACAGATCGAGAGAGTCAATCAGATTTTGGAGGATATGCTGAGAGCTTGTGCGCTAGATTATGGATCTAGTTGGGACGACAATTTGCCATACGCAGAGTTTTCTTACAACAACAGTTATCAATCCAGTTTGAAGATGGCCCCTTTCGAAGCCTTGTATGGAAGGAGATGCAGGATCCCATTGTCATGGGATGAAGTTGGAGACCGCCAATTGTTTGGACCGGATTTGATTAAGGAGTCTGAACAGAAGGTGAAATTGATTTGCAATAGGCTCAAGGTAGCCCAGTCCAGGCAGAAGAGCTATGCAGATTCTAAACGCAAGGAGACAGTTTACGAAGTCAGAGACCGAGTTTATCTTCGAGTATCTCCACTTCGAGGAGTTAAGCGCTTTAAAGTTAAGGGAAAGTTAGCGCCACGTTTTGTAGGACCATACAAGGTTTTGGAGCGTATGGGAGAATTAGCTTACAAGTTGGAATTACCCGAAGGATTGTCAGGAGTTCATGATGTATTCCATGTTTCCTAGTTGAAGAAGTGCCACGCGGAGATGGCTGATATACCGCTGAGAGATACAGTGCCGCTGGAAGCGATTTAGTTGGACAGTGATTTGACCTACGAGGAGAAGCCAGTCATAATTCTTGAGTATGCCAGTCGAGTCACCCGCAGTAAGGTTATCAAATTTTGCAAAGTTCAGTGGAGCCACCACATGGAGGATGAAGCCACCTGGGAACGAGAGGAAGATTTGCTGAAGGACCACCCTCACCTATTTTCTAGCCAACCCGAATCTCGAGGGCGAGATTCATCTTAAGGGGGGTAGGTTTGTAACATCCCAAATTTTCAATTTGGAATGTTATACAATAGATCATCATTGCATATCATATTTTATTGCACTTTGGCTGATCCTAGAAATTTCACGCAACTCAAGGACCCTCGGAGAGAGTTGGGGATTTCGTTATTTTCACATTTGAGTTTTCTCAAATTTTGAAAATAGGATCATTTGATTTTAATTATTTTATCTGCAATTATTTCTATTATAAAAATATGAGAGAGGGAATAAAATGACTTTCCCAAAATAAAGAAATATTGAGGATTTAATAATAAAACCAAATAAGGTTTTATTTTGGACTTATTTGCTATTTTACTTGAATTTAGGAAAAATGCGCGTTTTTCAAAATTGCATTTAGGCCCCAAATAAATGTTCATCCTGTGCGGCTTGATTTTAGAAGCCGAAGAAAATTTATTTCGGGATTTTTGGAGTCAGTTCAGTTTTCCTTTTGTTTCTTTTTCTGCGCGTCATAATTAAAAAAAAGTTCGAACCGACCTACGGGCCGTATCCGGCCAGGACTCCTTGGCCGAGGCCTTTATATAGCGCGCCACTCGGGCCAAATCAGCCCAAAGGCGCCGCCCCCCGCCCTAGCTGCTGCCGCTGCCACCGCTGCCGCCGCCGCCGGAGCCCCGCCACCGACGAGGTCGATCCCGCCGCCGCTGGTTTTCCTCGAAAAACCGTCTGGTTTATTTTCGGTTTTTTTAGTAGATCGGTGTTTTCTCAGGTTTAGTTATTTAGCGAGCGTTCGGTCGTTCGTTCGTTCGTTTTAACGAACGCGTTCATCGTTTAGATCCAGATAATGAACGTTCGTTCATTAATCTGTTCGTCGTTTTTCTTTTTCTCGGATTTATTCCGCGTTTTTTGTGATCGCGATTCCTCATCCGATCTTCGTTCTAGTATAACTTTTCGCTCGTTTATCGGAATCAGGCGATTCAAGCGCCTGGAGTTTCGTCTCGAAACCCTCTTTCCATTTAACCAACTCAAACAAGTTTTTGCCTATGTAAAATTTGTCCTAGATCCAGAATAGTAAACGGAGTTTGTTTCTTTTGCCGTTTGTCTTTAGTTGCTTCGTTCGTTTTGATTCTTTTTGCCAACCGGAGTTCTTAAGTTGAACTTTCTGGTTAGATCTCTTATTTGAGTTTTACCTGTGAATTAGTTGAGTACTTATTGTATGCTTGTTTGTTTGCGATAGAGTACCCGGATTGCGCCGCTTGCTACTTCGAATCTCTAGGTTTTGCGGATCATCAGCAAGGCAAGTAACACTTTGATCATACTTCCTATTACCCAGTTTTTATTGCATTAGATCAATCCTCATACATTGCATGATTAGGATCTAATTAACTTGTGGGTTTGGGAAGTAGATGAGGTAGTACATATTACCTGTTTTATTATCAAACCTTTGGGAGTTACTTCTACGTTTGCTTATTATGCCATGCTATGCTAGTAGACGTGGATTGGGTGAGTGTATCCATGACAGATGTGAGATTGTTAAATTAATGGTTTATCTAAGGTGGCAACTTAAATACACATCTGGGTGGATTGAGGCACCTGGGTATTCCAGCGATTGCTTGTTTTTCTTTTGGACCGCCACCCAGGCTCAAAGGGATCATGAGATTATTCATACTAGAAACTTCCATGTGCAGCCACAAGCTACTATGGGCTCTAGCATAGTTGACTAAGTTGTGCGAACTCTTACAGTGGCAGACTAGCGGATGTAGGGGAAAGTAGGTGTAACGGTCTACCCGTTCGTAAGGTGTGAGCGCTTCTGAAAGACTATGTCTCGGTCATCCGTTTCTCAAACATCATGTAGTGCGAGAATTCCAACGGAGGAGATCGAGTCTTGTGGGGAAAAGTGCGCAAACCTCTGCAGAGTGTATAAACTAATCATGATTAGTCGTGTCCCCGTTTATGGACATCTTGAGTATCTGGTACTTGGATTATCATGTGAATCTCATCATGTTACTCTAACTAATTTTGTTGGGTTTTTAATGATGATGCTTAATTGGGATTGAGAGGGTGTCTACACTCTCAATGTTTAACAACTACCATGATAGTTAAATAAAATGTATTCCTTTGCAGTAGGGAAAAATTGGCTTTACACAAAACTGTAACCATAGAGCTTTCCACCAGCCAAATATGCATGTAGTATAGTTTATTCCTTCATTGCTCTCTATGTGTTACATTGCCAGCATATTCCATGTGCTGACCCGTTTCGGGCTGCAATGTTCATATTGCAGACTTTTCAGACGACGAGTAAGGATCCTTTAGGTCGTGCTTCTATACTCAGTGATGCCGCTGGAGTTGATGGACTCACTTATCTTCCAAGCCTTCCGCTGTTATCGTTGTTAGATGGCCTTAAGCCATATTTATTGTAATAAGTTCTCTTTTGAGACACTCGGTGTAATAAGTGTGTGATTGCTACTCTGTTATAAATCCTTCAAGTATTGTGTGGTGTCAGCATTACTGCTCGAGGGATGACACCGGAGCACAGAGATTGGACCGTTTGAGGTCTGGTCGCTACATGCGGGTGCGGGGAGGGGGTGGGGAAGGAGGTGGCGGCGGCGATCTGGAAGGAGAGGAGGCGACGAGTGGTTGGGTGGGGTTCGCGAGGACGAGGAGTGGGTGCGGTGGGTTATGGATGGATGGATGGATGTGCGGTGTGTTAGGGCTATCAATGGATGGTAGGATGTCTACCATGTCATCGATCCGTGTCATAGATGGTTCCACCAATCATAATCCAGCTTATGTAATTGTGTTTTTTTGTTTCTTTTATATTTTTTACCGTCTGATTTCGGGTAAACACTCAACATATTGGCCTCATGTTGTATGTTTAAATGACCCAATATTGCACATATGTGTATCTTAGGATTTCAATCAACGATGATTTTGTGGTCTTCATTTCCATTGCACACAAAAATCATTTTCCATTTTTCAAGTGCCCAAATGAGTCTTTTTGTGAAGGACCTAGCAAATAGTTGTTGAAAAATTAGAATAAATCAATTTTAAAAACTATTAGGCCATATTTAATGCACAACTGACCAAATGGTTGGGTGTCAAAAGGTTTCATCTGCCTCTCGTGAAAAAGACAAATTTCCGTCAATTTAGCTCGAAGTGGGTCGAATTTGAACTGTATCTTCCTCATAGTTTCCTCTTTATTTTTTTCAAAAATCATTTCTAGATGCATAAGTATATATTTAATCATAGAAACACCAAAAGTTTTCCAAGAACCAACCACTAGCTAGGAACAGTCATGCATGCCGTTTTGACCACATTTTGAAACGGGCATGAAAAATTCAAAAAAAATCCAAAAATTGAAAAACCTTCACATCGTGTCATTATATGTGGCTGAGTTACCAGAAAAAATAATAAACTTGTAATACAGTAATTATTTTCAAAAATTGTTCTCATAATCGAGCTATCATGCGTGAAGATTCAGGGTTTTCAAGCCAAATGATCAATCTTATGGCCACATTCATGGCATAGTTTTTTAAAATGATCTCATATTGTGCACAAGGGTGCATCTTGGAATTCCAAACAATGTTGCCTAAGGGAGTTTTCATTTTCTTTGCACGGAAAATTCATTTTCTATTTTCCGAGTGCCCGAATTAAGTTCTTTTTGTGAAGGACATACCATATATTTGTTGCAAAATTGGACCAAATCATTTTTATAAAATACTAGGCCATATTTGATTCACAATTGACCAAATGGTTGGGTGTCAAAAGCCTTGATCCAACTCTGGTGAAAAAGACAAATTCCCGCCGATTCAGTAGGAAGCGGGTCAAATTTGAACTGCAGCTGCCTCATAGTTTGCTCTTTATTTTTTCAAAAAATAATTTCTAGGTACATAAGTATATATTTAATCAGAGAAACATCAAAAGTTTTCCAAGATTCAACCACTAGCTAGGAACGGTCAAACCCGCCGTTTTGATCGCATTTCGAATGGGCATAAAAAATTTAAAAAAATCAAAAAAATTGGAAAACCTTCGCATTGTGTCATTATATGTGACCAAGTTTCAAGAAAAAACAATAAACTTGTAATACAACAATTATTTTAAAAAGTGTTCTCAGAAATGAGCTATCATGCGTGAAGATTCAGGGTTTTCAAGCCAAATGATCAATCTTTCGGCCACATTCATGGCATAGTTTGTTCAAACGATATCATATTGTGCACAAGGGTGCATCTTGGAATTCCAAACAATTTTGCCCAAGGGAGTTTTCATTTTCTTTGCACGGAAAATTCATTTTCCATTTTTTGAGTGCCCGGATTGAGTTCTTTTTCTGAAGGACCTACCATATATTTGTTGCAAAATTGGACCAAACCATTTTTATAAAATACTAGGCCATATTTGATGCATAATTGAAAAAAATGGTTGGGTGTCAAAAGTTTTGATCCACCACTTGTGAAAAAGACAAATTTCTGTCAATTCAGGAGGAAGCGGGTCAATTTTGAACTGCATCTACCTTATAGTTTGCTCTTTATTTTTTACAAAAATCATTTATAGGTATATAAGTATCTATTTAATCAGAAATACATGGTTTGGTGGCGATACATCGAGGTTTGGATGGTGGCCGAGGGCCCCAACTCTAGAGCGCGTAAACTCGCATGCCCGCCGCGTGGTCACCGCGTGACCGTGGCGTTGCCATGTGTTCTGGGTGGACTAGGCTTGTCTAGGGGGTTGGGTACTCCCCAGGCAGGTGCTAGGAAGAAAATTACAATATAAGATTCTCACGAGGAGACTGAACTATGCTCAAACATGAATTAGCAGCCAAATGTTTGATTAGCGATACGGGAAATGCACGTGGCCAATGGGCGTGAGTTTTGGCTGCGGATGATCATCTACTAAGAAGATTGTCTTCACAATTTTTTAGCTCAAAAGGAGGAGCGTAGGTGGTACTTGCTTTGCAAAGTACCACACTAGACAGAAATATGAATGTTGAAGATGGGCTCAAAATAATAAATGGATTAAGCTGGCATTTGGTGGGGGGTGGTTATTTGGGCATAGGAAAGCAATGTAGAAAATTGATACCATTTGGACATGCCAAAGTGGTACTTCCTTCACAATGCTATTCCCTAGATAGAAACTTGGGAAAATTAGCGAGAGAAATTGGATAAATGAAATGAGCTCAAATTTGGTGTAGGTAAGTTACATAGGTATGGTCATGCCCTGGTAAATTTTTAGATCATTTGGGTAAGCCTAGCTAGTACTTACTTCACAAAGCTTCTCTCGAGATAGAAACTTTGGAAATTTCCTAAGAAAGATTTACCAGGAAAATGGAGCTGAATATTATCATGTGGCAATGATTTGGGTATGGAAGAGTGTCCAAAAAGTTTTAGGGTAATAGGAGGGATCTGGATAACACTTGCTTTGCAATATGCCAATTCGGCCATAAAATATAAATTGAACCTGGGCTCACACAGATGATTTGACTGAGCTGCAATTTGGAGGAGGGTGATAATTTTGGCATATGAAGGAACTGTATAAATTTCATGTCATTTGGATATATAAAAATGGTACTTCCTTCGCAATGCTTCTAGGTGGAAAAAAACTTTGGAAATTTGCCGAGGAAGATTTACTGGGCAAATGGAGCTGAATTTTGTCATGAGGCAATGATTTGGATAGGAAAGAGTGCCCAAAATTTTTGAGGGCAATCAAGAATATATAAATATCACTTCCTTCACAAAGTATTATTGTGAATAGAATAGGAAAATGAATATTGTTGAATTATTTTTGAACTAGGCAAGGAAGGATTTTTACATATTTGACGAAGATACGACCCAAAGAATTTATGAGATTTTTTGGGAATTTTGGGAATGACAGAAATATAGGTTGCTTCACAACCTAGGGCAAAAACTGACACATGGACATGACACATATGCAAAACTGATGAGGTGGCGCCTAGTCATAGCAACCCACCATAATTTACAAGGTTATGACCATCTATATTGGTCATGATCACCTAGAAATAAGGCAGCGGACCAGTGCTATATGCTTTATGACCATTTCGTGTAAGGAAATTACGACCTTTCTGACCAAAGTGGTCGTTATAGTTTAGGGTTTGGAGCCCCCCAAAAAACTTTTGACCAATTGGTCTCAAATGGTCATAGATCTATGACCAATTCTTCTAGGGTCGCTGACAGAAGGTCACTAGTTGACATATTTCTTGTAGTGATGGGACTGGAGACGAGTCAACTTTAGTTAGAAGGCATCCCAATGATTCGGAGTTTTTAGATCTTGATGCAAAAATTGATAAAAGTGGGATTGGAGAGGTTAAAACTTTAAAGCAATGAACCCACTATCTTGGATTTCAAGGAATTTAATTATGATAATTTTTCTTTAATAGATTGTATTTCCTTGTTGCAACCCGTGCTAAATTCTCCGCATGCTTATAGTCAAAATAAAGCTTTTACTAAACATATCGTTGATGCTTTAATGCAATCTTATGAAGAAAAGCTTGAATTGGAAGTTTCTATCCCTAGAAAACTTCATGATGAGTGGGAACCTACTATTAAAATTCAGATAAAAGATCATGAATGCTTTGCTTTATGTGATCTGGCTGCTAGTGTTTCCACGATTCCTAAAACTTTGTGTGATTTGCTAGGTTTCCGTGAATTTGATGATTGTTCTTTAAACTTGCATCTTGCGGATTCCACCATTAAGAAACCTATGGGAAGAATTAATGATGTTCCTATTGTTGCAAATAGGAATTATGTGCCTGTACATTTCATTGTTCTTGATATAGATTGCAATCCTACATGTCCTATTATTCTTGGTAGACCTTTCCCTTGAACGATTGGTGCAATTATTGATATGAAGGAAGGGAATATTAGATTTCAATTTCCGTTAAGGAAGGGTGAGGGAGTCCTGGATTAGGGGGTCTCCGGACAACCGGACTATATCCTTTGGCCGAACTGTTAGACTATCAAGATACAAGATTGAAGACTTTGTCTCGTGTCCGGATGGGACTCTACTTGGCGTGGAAGGCAAGCTAGGCAATACAGATATGTGTATATCCTCCTTTGTAACCGACCTTGTGTAATCCTAGCCCTCTCCGGTGTCTATATAAACCGGAGGGTTTTAGTCTGTAGGACAACATACAATCATATCATAAGCTAGCTTCGAGGGTTTAGCCTATCTGATCTCATGGTAGATCTACTCTTGTACTACCCATATCATCAATATTAATCAAGCAGGACGTAGGGTTTTACCTCCATCAAGAGGGCCCGAACCTGGGTAAAACATTGTGTCCCCTGCCTCCTGTTACCATATGCCTTAGACGCATAGTTTGGGACCCCCTACCCGAGATCCACCGGTTTTGACACCGACATTGGTGCTTTCATTGAGAGTTCCTCTCTGTCGTTGTCGTTTGGCTTGATGGCTCCTACTATCATCGATAACGATGTGGTCCAGGGTGAGACTTTTCTCCTCGGACAAATCTTTGTGTTCGGCGGCTTTGCACTATGGGCCAATTCGCTTGGCCATCTGGAGCAGATTGAAAGCTACACCCCTGGCCACTAGGTCAGGTTTGGAAGCCTAAACTACACGACCGATATCCGCGGAGACTTGATCTTCGATGGATTCGAGCCTCTGCCTTGTGCGTCACGCAGTCGCGATACGATTTAGCTCTACCATCGGACAGTGTTGAGGAGATCACACCGGCAGCCGCTCCGACCCTCAATTCGGAGCCAGTTGCGCAGTCCATGGACGGGTGGATGGACCCCGCCACGGAAGCCTTATCCTCATCGGTGATCGAGCCGAACATCGACCTTACCCTGTACGAGAGCCGTGTTATCAAATTGTCGGATCCTTCTCCGGCCACGGACTCCGAACCGCCTACGCCCGTTCCTAGCTAATATGATTGGGTGCCGATCATGGAGTTTACCTCCATGGATATTTTTCAGCACTCGCCCTTTGGCGACATACTGAACTCATTAAGGTCTCTCTCCTTCTCAGGAGGATCCTGACCGAACTATGTCCGGCAGGATTGGGATGCGGACGACGAAGAAATTCGCAGCCCACCCACCACCCACTTAGTAGCCACTGTCGATGACTTAACCGACATGGTCGACTTCGACTCCGAAGACATCGATGGTATGGACGACTATGCGGGAGACGAAGAGGAACCACTGCCCACAGGGCACTGGACGCCCACTTCATCACATGACGTATACATGGTGGACACACCAAAAGAAGACGATGACGAGGAACGGAAGGATGCAACGAAGGGTTGTCCCCTCGAGAAGCAGTCAAAGCGGCGGCATAAGCGCCGCCCCAAATCCCGCCTCAGCAGAAATAACGATCCAGCGTTAGAGCAGGGTGAACCACTGCCGGACGACGGCAACACAGAGAATCAAACAGAACAACCCGATTCTGTCAAAGATAATAGCCCGGATGACTTAACACCGGACAGACACCCGGAGCAACAGAATGCCCATGAAAGGCTTGTTGCCACCACGAGGAGTCTAAAAAAGCAGAAGCAAAGGCTCAAGGCTGCGCAAGACACACTCCAAATCAGATGGAGTAAAGTACTCAACACAACAGCGAAGTATGGCGGTAATCGCCCTACCAAGAGCTACCCGAAGCGGAAGTTGCTACCTGAATTCGATGAGGAGGCCTTAGATCCCCCGCAACCAAAAATTAAAACAGCCACCTAGCCGGATAGATGACCTCACAGCCAACATAGAGCGGCAAGCAATGCCGCACATAAGCCAATACGCGATCCACGCGAGGGCTCGCATCAAAAGAACGGAGCAACCAGATCCATCTATGGACCACGCCAGCGCACTCCAACATACAATGCAACACACCAAACATCCGAACACCACGGTACACCCAGATACAGGGGTACCGCACACCCCCTACGTTTCACCAATGAGGTGCTGGACCATGTATTTCCAGAGGGATTCAAACCCGTAAACATAGAGGCATACGATGGAACAGCAGACCCTAGGGTCTGGATTGAGGACTATATCCTCCACATCCATATGGCTCGAGGAGATGATCTCCACGCCATCAAGTATTTACCCCTCAAACTCAAAGGGCCAGCTCGGCACTGGCTTAAAAACCTCCCCGAAAACTCCATTGGAAGCTGGGAAGAGCTTGAAGACGCTTTTCGGGCAAATTTTCAAGGGACTTATGTCCGACCTCCGGACGCGGACGATTTGAGTCATATAACACAACAGCCCAGAGAGTCAGCCCAAAAGCTTTGGAAGGTTTCTTACTAAAAAGAACCAAATAGTCGACCGTCCGGATGCCGAAGCCTTGGCAGCATTTAAGCAGAGCGTCCGCGATGAATGGCTTGCCAGACACCTCGGCCAAGAAAAGCCGAGAACAATGGCAGCATTAACAAGCCTCATGACCCGCTTTTGCGCGGGTGAGGATAGCTGGCTAGCCAGATGCAGCACCAGCGACCCCAGTAGATCCGAAGTTAGAGATGGAAACAGGAAATCACGGCGCAGCAACAATAATAAGCGTCGGAATAAAGAAGACAGCCCAAAGAGCACGACAGTAAATGCCGGATTCAGAAGCTCTCGGCCAGGTCAGCAAGAGCCGCCCTCTAAAGGCGCCAGAGATGAACTGTCCAGCCTAAACAAAATTGTGGACCAAATATGTCAGATCCATAGCACCCCTGGTAAACCCGTTAATCATACCCACAGAGAATGTTGGGTCTTCAAGCAGTCCGGCAAGCTCAACGCCGTACACAAGGGGGAGGATACACCAAGCGAAGACGAGGATGAGCCTCTCAAGCAAGACACTGGGGAACAAAAGAAATTTCCACCAGAAGTCAAAACAGTAAACGTGTGACACGTGATCAAGGGGAGAAACAAAGCAGCACTCCCAGAGAACTATGCCCAAGGACCTACCACCGCGGAGTCCTGCCACTGGTCGTCTCAACCAATCACTTTCGACCATCGGGATTACTCAGCAAGTATCCGGCATGCAGGATGGGCTACCTTGGTATTAGACCCAATAATTGACGGATACCACTTCACACGAGTCCTGATGGACGGTGGCTGCAGTCTAAACCTGATATATCAGGACACAATCTGCAAAATGGGGATAGACCCAATGAAAATTTGCCACAGCAATACTACCCTTAAAGGAGTAACGCCAGGCCCAGGGGCTCATTGCACGGGCTCCCTGCAACTAGAGGTTATATTCGGCTTCCCCGATAACTTCTGTAGCGAACATTTAACCTTCCACATCGCTACGTTCCAAAGTGGCTATCAAGCACTACTTGGACGTGAAGCTTTCACTCGCTTTAATGCAATACCGCATTACGCTTCCCTCACGCTCAAGATGCCCGGCCCACGTGGCATCATTACAGCAAATGGAAATATTGAGCGATCTTTGCGCGTCGAAGAAAGTGCGACTACCTTGGCAGCCGCACACTAAAAATGGCCCCACCAACTAAAGCATTTGATAGTTCGTCAAGACCACGGACACGGTTAGACGAGTCCGACGCAGCTACATGTAATTCATACAGGTTTGATGGACACACCCCTATTACAAATAGAAGGGGCTCAACGCGTGTAGATAAGTGGCAATTTTTACTCATCTCTAATTATACATGGTTTCTTTAAAACTACCTTTTTGCACGACAACTTTTCACTTAAGTTTCTCTCTTTTACAGATGACCATCGTGCTACACCCGTCCAGGATGTGGCACAATGGATACACAGGCGCAGACATGCAGCAGGGACCCGTTCCAAGGATTCTTTTTAGATTAAGACCCTGCGTAAACCTTTTTTACTGTCTCTTGTTGATACACATCCCTCGGATTCTCAGTACAATTGAGAAGGATGCTGACGTCTTGGCATGTGGCCACGTCAGAATAATGCACGTACCTGGACACAAGGGGCTTCTTACAAAGGGCACTATTTAGGCCCGGTTTATACCATAAAGACCGAATACCTTAGGGAGTATTCGGTGTCGCGAGTTTGGCCTTATATGCATCAGCTCCGAATCATGTCTTTGGTGAAATGTTGGGTTTGCCTGGCTCCTGTGTTTTGATGCCTTACATTCCGCTCTATCGGCTAAGGCAGCACCAAGAGAACTACTGCGATTGTGCCCTGGTTCATCCGAACGAGCACCTCAGTAGAGAAAGCTGAAAACTGACTGTCATGATATAGCGCGAGACTGGTCAACCACTCGATGACCTATCGTAATGTTAGAATTCCTCCGCTTTAACGAAGGGCCGTTTACCGGCCAGGCATATACGCACCCCGAGTTCGGGAGAGTGCGGAGCCACCAGGGGCTATATAGTAGCCCCACCGTCAAACTCCTATGGCTAAGTGAAAGTGTTAAAGCATTATAGTCCGGTTGCCTCTTTCGCTGCGCTATCACCTCCTTAATAGGACCAAGACGTTGGGTTAAGTGTGAACATGCGTCTTCTTCGAGCACCTCCGCATTATATGCGTGGGGGTTGAAGCCGACGACTGCAATCTTCCAGGTTATATACATATATACATAAACGGCCGCACAGGAGGCATCATATTACTTTCAGGCAAAAGTATAAATACAACCTTAATACATTTCATAAAAACATTGTGTTTACAATGGGAATACATGTCACTCAAACATAATATTCTTCGAGCACTGGGCCTCTATCAAACGAGCACCCTCAAGAACTTCTTCAAAATAGTGCTCGGCAGCCACTCGGCCTATGGCCGAACCCTGCGCCGCAACAGTGGTAGCATCCATCTCCGCCCAGTATGCTTTAACACGGGCAAGGGCCATTCGCGAGCCTTCTATGCACGCCGACCTCTTCATCTCATTGATGCGCGGCACCGCACCAAGGAACTGCTGCACCAAGCTGAAATAACTGTTCGGCTTCGGCTTCTCCGGCCACAGATGATCTACGATGGACCTCATGGAAAGTCCGGACAATCTATTAAGTTCGGCCCATTCGGCTAGCTGATCAGTCAAGGGAAGCGGACGCTCTGGAACGTTAAATTGCGACCAGAACAGCTTGTCCACTTCACGATCTATCTGATCTCGGAAGTATTCGGCCGCATCGACAGCGCTTCCTGCCAAGTCCATATATGCGTCTGCCGAACTCCACAGCCGATCCAGAGGGGCATACCGCGGATCTCTGAACTATCTCTGCAGCAGAAAGGGCTTCCCAGCCGCAACATCCCTAGCTTCACACAGCTCCTCCTTCTCCGCCCTCATAGCAGAGCGGGTTTCTTTGGTCGCCACCGTGGCCTTTTCAAGGTCCGCTGCCTTCACTCAGTTCTCTTCTTCAAGGAACTGGCAACGGTCGGCAGTGTCTTTTAATTTTACGGCCATCTTGGCCATCTTATCTTTGCTTTCACAATGTGCGGCCTTCTCGGCTCTTAGCTCTTCGGCCGCCTTCAAAGCAGCCGCATTACCACTTCTTGCTTGTTCTTTGGCCCGGGCAAGTTCCGCCCAAAGGGTCTCCACGGTGGCAGATCCATCTGCAGTCACAACATATTAAAGATACTAGCATCATGCTGCTCTTACTATGTGACATTCACCAGAAACCTTTACTTACCCCGTGCCTCGTCAAGCTTCTTGTTCACAAGCTCGATGTCGGCATCTGCCGCATCCAGTTGCCGCTTTAGTTTGGCAAACTCATTAGTCCGGCTAGCCACCGGAGCTTCCACCACCTGCACATAAAGGCGCTTTGGTTATTACCTGGGACTATGATCCTCTATTCGCCGCCATTCTCGACGACAACCAGAGTCTCAGGGGCTACTATCTACACGGGCACACCTAAAAATGTGCGGTACTATCAAAAAGTATAACATTGCACGTACCTCAAAGCCCGTTAGTAGACTCATAAAGGCTTGATGCAATCCGCTTTCGGCAGACGAAATTCTTTCCATCACCGTACTCATCAACGTACGGTGTTCTTCTGAGATGGTCGTTCGCTCCAACAGCTCCCTCAGTATGTCTGACCGCATACCAGATGGTGCCGGACACTTTTGTTTGCCCTCTTCGAGAGCCGGACGCTGGGGACTTTGGGTGACTATAGGATTATCTTCTGGCCTCATCGGATCCGAAGAGGTCCTCCATGACGACACTTCAAGGTCGCCCGCTTCTTGAGCGGGGGAGTCTGGGGGAGGCGTTTCGCTCTCCATCATCTATGGAAGAAGATCCCCCGAAGACGAGCTCTGCTGAGAGGGGCTAAGGTCCAAACTGCAAGATAAAGGCTTCGGTTATTTGCCTCAGAGGTAAGGTAGTATATCTTCACTATTAAAGTACTTTTTGATTACTTACAGCTCGTTGGAGGGCAGATCCCCGCGCGGACTTTGTGCGGCAAGAGCACCCTCCAGGGCAGGACCCTCTGGTGGAGATTTCTTCTCCCGTTTGGAAACGTTAGTTTCCGGATCTTCAGAGGCCGTCCTCTTCCTTCCCCGAAGCGAGAGAAGGTCGGATTCTTCCCCTTGGTTATCCTCCTTCACGGAGGCGCTCATTCCCTCGGTTGGAATCGGTAGCGATGGGGGCCCGCTCTCGCCCTCGTTATTCCCCCCTTTATCTTCCATTGGGGGCTCCAGGCAAGGTGCTAGCTCGAGCATCTTTTCCAGTACTGGATTTTCCAAACCCTCCGGAAGGGGCGATGAACACCGAATCATCTTTGCCTTTGTTAGCCAGTCCTGGTCAAAGAGCAATTTCTCAGAATGACATCATGATAAATGAAAGACGGCGTGTTCGGCTAGAGGATTACTTACTTGTTCGGCGGTGCGGTTGCTGCTCAGGCCCACGTCCTCGGTAGTATCCGGACACTCTATTTGGGGTCCGAAGAATGACTTATATAGCTCCTCGTGCGTCAGGCTGAGGAAATTCTGAATAGAGCGCGGTCCTTCTGGGTTGAACTCCCACATGCGGAGGGGTCGGCATTTGCATGCCTGGATTCGTCGAACCAGCATGACTTGCACCACCATGACCAGACTGAAATCTCCTTCGAAGAGATCTTGAATGCGGCTCTGCAGTACAGGCACGTCCTTGGCTGGACCCTAGCTCAGCCCCCTGCTGATCCATGACATCAGTTGTGGTGGGGGGCCCGAGCGGAAAGCAGGGGCAGCCACCCACTTGGCGCTTCTGGGAGCTGTGATGTAAAACCACTCCCGTTGCCATAATCCGGACACCTCTGGAAAGGAACCTTTTGGCCATGGAGCTCCAGCAATCTTGCTTACTGATGTGCCTCCGCACCCTACGTGCTGCCCCTCGACCGTCTTTGGCTTCACGTCAAAAGTCTTGAGCCATAGGCCGAAGTGAGGGGTAATGCAGAGGAAGGCCTCACACACGACAATAAATGCCGAGATGTGGAGAAAGGAGTCCGGGGCTAGATTGTGGAAGTCTAGCCCGTAATAGAACATCAAACCCCTTACGAAGGGATCCAGAGCGAGGCCTAGACCTCGGAGGAAGTGGGAGATGAACACGACGTCTTCGTTGGGTTCAGGAGTAGGGACGACCTGCCCTCGAGCAGGCAGCCGATGCGAAACCTTGGCGGTCAGGTATCTGGCCTCCCTCAACTTCTTGATATCCTCTTCCGTAACGGAGGAGGGCATCCATCGGCCTTGAAGGCTGGATCCGGACATGATTGAAGATCCGGAGCACCTGACCTGGGCTTTGGGTGTTAGAACTCGAGGCGAGGGAAGGATTCGATTGAGCACGGGAGGGAAAAAAATAAAATCCTTATCCCTTTATAAAGAGGGAGAATGTCAAGCGTCCTCTCCGTGGCCGTTTGGGACTTGCTATAATCTAGGAGTCCTAGACGCGGTTGGGTTACCCACAACCATATTGATGAGAATCCCATAATTAGGGGAACACGATCTCTGCTTTGACGAGACGTGTCAAAATACTGCCTCGTGTTATGTGTGGGGCTAGTTAAAGGAAACGATTCGAATAATCACTGGGCCATGGCATAACGTCATGTTGTCAAAACAAGCCAGCAGATTAGATTTGTGGAAATATTATTCTCTCTGCCGTGGTATGTGGAATCTATTTTGCATGGTCGGACACTATCCTTGTATTCAAATTCTTCCGTGGTGTATTCGGAGGAGGAACCCGCCTTGCAATGCCAAAGACAATACTACGCACCAGACTCATCGTCATTGAAAGCCTGGTTCAGGGGCTACTGAGGGAGTCCTGGATTAGGGGGTCTCCGAACAGCCGGACTATATCCTTTGGTCGGACTGTTAGACTATCAAGATACAAGATTGAATACTTTGTCTCGTGTCTAGATGGGACTCTACTTGGCGTGGAAGGCAAGCTAGGAAATACGTATATGTGTATCTCCTCCTTTGTAACCGACCTTGTGTAACCCTAGCCCTCTCCGGTGTCTATATAAACCGGAGGGTTTTAGTCCATAGGACAACATACAATCATACCATAGGCTAGCTTCTAGGGTTTAGCCTCACTAATCTCGTGGTAGATCTACTCTTGTACTACCAATATCATCAATATTAATCAAGCAGGACGTAGGGTTTTACCTCCATCAAGAGGGCCCGAACCTGGGTAAAACATCGTGTCCCCTGCCTCCTGTTACCATCCGCCTTAGACGCACAGTTCGGGACCCCCTACCCGAGATCCACCGGTTTTGACACCGACAAAGGGCATGGAACACTTTCCTAGAAAGAAAATTAAATTACCTTATGAATCTATTATGAGAGCCACTTATGGATTGCATACCAAAGATGATAATACATAGATCTATCGTTGCTTTTATGCCTAGCTAAGGGCGTTAAACGATAGCGCTTGTTGGGAGGCAACCCAATTTTATTTTTGTTTCTTGCTTTTTGATTCTGTTTAGTAATAAATAATTCATCTAGACTCTATTTAGATGTGGTTTTATGCTTTTCATTAGTCTTTGTGCCAAGTAGAACCTTTGGGAAGACTTTGGGAAAGTCTTTGCGATCTTGCTGTAAAAAAAACAGAAACTTTAGCGCCCACTAGAATTGCTGCCAGTTTTTACTGGAGAGTGATATTTAGTTAATTATTTTTTCAGATGATTAATATATAAATTCCTCACGTCCATAAATTTATTTTACAATTTTTTGGGTTCCAGAAGTATTCTAAACCTACAGGTTACTACAGACTGTTCTGTTTTTGACAGATTCTGTTTTTCGTGTGTTGTTTGCTTATTTTGATGAATCTATGGCTAGTAATAGAGTTTATAAACCATAGAAAAGTTGTAATGCAGTAGGTTTAACACCAATATAAATAAAGAATGAGTTCATTACAGTACCTTGAAGTGGTGGTTTGTTTTCTTTTACTAATGGAGCTGACGAGATTTTCTTTTAAGTTTTGTGTTGTGAAGTTTTCATGTTTTGGGTAAAGATTTGATGGATTATGGAACAAGGAGTGGCAAGAGCCTAAGCTTGGGGATTCCCAAGGCACACCAAGGTAAAATCCAAGGACAACCAAAAGCCTAAGCTTGCGGATGCCCCGGAAGGCAACCCCTCTTTTGTCTTCGTCCATCGGTAACTTTACTTGGAGCTATATTTTTATTCGCCAGATGATATGTGTTTTGCTTGGAGCGTCTTGTATGATTTGGTTCTTTGTTTTTTAGTTTACCACAATCATCCTTGTTGTACACACCTTTTGGGAGAGACACACATGAATTGGAATTTATTAGAATACTCTATGTGCTTCACTTATATCTTTTGAGTTGGATAATTTTTGCTCTAGTGCTTCGCTTATATCTTTTAGAGCACGGCGGTGGTTTTATTTTCTAGAAATAATTGATCTCTCATGCTTCACTTATATAATTTTGAGAGTCCTTTATAACAGCATGGTCATTCCCTTTGGTTATAAATTTTAAATGCTAAGAGAAGTTGGATGCTTGATAGATTGTTTTGAGATATAAAGGTGGTAATATTAGAGGTGTGCTAGTTGAGTAATTGTGAAATTGATGAATACTTGTGTTGAAGTTGGCAAGTCCCGTAGCATGCACGTATGGTAAACATTATGTGACAAATTTGAAGCATGGGGTGTTCTTTGGTTGCTTTCCTTATGAGTGGCGGTCGGGGATGAGCGATGATCTTTTCCGACCAATCTATCCCCCTAGGAGCATGCGCGTAGTGCTTGGTTTTGCTAGCTTGTAGATTTTTGCAATAAGTATGTGAGTTCTTTATGACTAATGTTGAGTCCATGGATTATACGTACTCTCACCCTTCAATCATTGCTAGCCTCTTCGGTACCATGCATTGCCCTTTGTCACCTTGAGAGTTGGTGCAAACTTCGCCAGTGCATCCAAACCCCGTGATATGATACGCTCTATCACACATAAGCCTCCTTATATCTTCCTCAAAACAGCCACCATACCTACCTATTATGGCATTTCCATAGCCATTCCGAGATATATTGCCATGCAACTTTCCATCGTTCCATTTATTATGACACGTGTCATCATTGTCATATTGCTTTGCATGATCATGTAGTTGACATCGTATTTGTGGCAAACCACCATGCTTAATTTTTCATACATGTTACTCTTGATTCATCGCAATCCCGGTACACCGCCGGAGGCATTCACATAGAGTCATATTTTGTTCTAAGTATCGAGTTGTAATTCTTGAGTTGTAAGTAAATAAAAGTGTGATGATCATCACTAGAGCATTGTCCCATGTCAGGAAAGGATGATGGAGACTATGATTCCCCCACAAGTCGGGATGAGACTCCGAACGAAAAAAAGAGACCATAAAAAAAAGAGAAAAGAAGGCCCAAAAATGAGAGAAAAAGAGAGAAGGGACAATGTTACTATCCTTTTTCCACACTTGTGCTTCAAAGTAACACCATGATCTTCATGATAGAGAGTCTCTTATTTTGTCACTTTCATATACTAGTGGGAATTTTTCATTATAGAACTTGGCTTGTATGTTCAATGATGGGCTTCCAGATGCCCTAGGTCTTCGTGAGCAAGTAAGTTGGATGCACACCCACTTAGTTTCTTTGATGAGCTTTCATATATTTATAGCTCTAGTGCATCCGTTGCATGGCAATCCCTACTCCTTGCATTGACATCAATCAGTGGGCATCTCCATAGCCCATAGATTAGCCTTGTCAATGTGAGACTTTCTCCCTTTTGTCTTCTCACACAACCTCAATCATCATATTCTATTCCACCCATAGTGCTATGTCCATGGCTCGCGCTCATATATTGCGTAAAATTTGAAAGAGTTTGAAAAGGATAAGTATGAAACAATTGCTTGGCTTGTCATCGGGGTTGTGCATGATGGGAGCATTTTGTGTGACGGAAATGAAGCATGGCCAAACTATATGACTTTGTAGGGATAAGTTTTCTTTGGCTATGGTATTTTGATAAGACATAATTGCCTGATTAGCATACTTGGAGTATTACTATTTTTATGTCAACAATAAACTTTTATCTTGAATCTTTAGGATCTGAACATTCATGCCACAATAGAGAAAAATACATTGAAGAACATTGCTAGAAAGCATTCCACATCAAGAATTCTATTTTTATCATTTACCTACTCGAGGACGAGCAGGAATTAAGCTTGGGGATGCTGATACGTCTCCGACGTATCTATAATTTTTGATTGTTCCATGCTATTGTATTATATGTTTTGGATGTTAATGGGCTTTATTTTACACTTTTATATTATTTTTGGGACTAACCTATTAACCCAAGGCCCCGTGCAAATTGCTGTTTTTTGCCTATTTCACTGTTTCGCAAAAAATGAATATCAAACGGAGTCCAAACGGAATGAAACCTTCGGGAGCATGATTTTTGGAACAAACGTGAACTAGAGGACTTGGAGTGGACGTCAAGAAACCAACAAGGAGTCCACGAGGCAGGGGGCGTGCCTGCCACCCTGGGCACGTGATACGTCTCCAACGTATCTATAATTTTTGATTGCTCCATGCTATATTATCTACTGTTTTGGACATTATTGGGCTTTATTATCCACTTTTATATTATTTTTGGGACTAACCTATTAACCGGAGGCCCAGCCCAGAATTGTTGTTTTTGCCTGTTTTAGGGTTTCGAAGAAAAGGAATATCAAACGGAGTCCAAACGGAATGAAACCTTCGGGAACATGATTTTCTCAACGAATAAGACCCGGGAGACTTGGACCCTACGTCAAGAAATAAAAGAGGAGGCCACGAGGTAGGGGGTGTGCCCTCCGCCCTCGTGGGCCCCCTGTTGCTCCACCGACGTACTCCTTCCTCCTATATATATCCACGTACCCCCAAACGATCAGATACGGAGCCAAAAAAACCCTAGTTCCACCGCTGCAACTTTCTGTATCCACGAGATCCCATCTTGGGACCTGTTCTGGAGCTCCACCGGAGGGGGCATCGATCACGGAGGGCTTCTACATCAACACTATAGCCCCTCCGATGAAGTGTGAGTAGTTTACTTCAGACCTACGGGTCCATAGTTAGTAGCTAGATGGCTTGTTCTCTCTTTTTGGATCTCAATACAATGTTCTCCCCCTCTCTTGTGGAGATCTATTTGATGTAATCTTCTTTTTGCGGTGTGTTTGTTGAGACCGATGAATTGTGGGTTTATGATCAAGTCTATCTATGAACAATATTTGAATCTTCTCTAAATTATTTTATGTATGATTGGTTATCTTTGCAAGTCTCTTCGAATTATCAGTTTGGTTTGGCCTACTAGATTGATCTTTCTTGCAATGGGAGAAGTGCTTAGCTTTGGGTTCAATCTTGCGGTGTCCTTTCCCAATGACAGTAGGGGCAACAAGGCACATATTGTATTGTTGCCATCGAGGATAACAAGATGGGGTTTTCTTCATATTGCATGAGTCTATCCCTCTACATCATGTCATCTTGTTTAAGGTGTTACTTCGTTTTTAACTTAATACTCTAGATGCATGCTGGATAGCGGTCGATGAGTGGAGTAATAGTAGTAGATGTAAGTAGGAGTCGGTCTACTTGTCTCGGACGTGATGCCTATATACATGATCATACCTAGATATTCTCATAACTATGCTCAATTCTATCAATTGCTCAATAGTAATTTGTTCACCCACCGTAGAATACTTATGCTCTTGAGAGAAGCCACTAGTGAAACCTATGGCCCCCGGGTCTATCTTTATCATATTAATCTCCTACTACTTAGTTATTTCCTTTGCTATTTACTTTACATTTATTTTACTTTGCATCTTTATCATAAAAATACCAAAAATATTACTTATCATATCTATCAGATCTCACTCTCGTAAGTGGCCTTATAGGGATTGACAACCCCTATTTGTGTTGGTTGCGAGGATTTATTTGTTTTGTGCAGGTACGAGGGACTCGCGCGTAGCCTCCTACTGGATTGATACCTTGGTTCTCCAAAACTGAGGGAAATACTTACGCTACTTTGCTGCATCATCCCTTCCTCTTCGAGGAAAACCAATGCAGTGCTCAAGAGGTAGCAAGAAGGATTTCTGGCGCCGTTGCCGGGGAGGTCTATGCAAAAGTCAACATACCAAGTACACATCACATACCCTTATCTCCCGCATTACATTATTTGCCATTTGCCTCTCGTTTTCCTCTACCCCACTTCACCCTTGCCGTTTTATTCGCCCTCTCTCTCTCTATCCTCCCTCTCTTTCTCTATTTGCCTCTTTTCGCCCGTTTGCTTTTTTTTTGCTTGTGTGTTAGTTTGTTTGCTTGTCGTTATGGCTAGTCCCTTATCTTCTCCGTTATCTCCTGAGAATGAAATTCTAAATTTTAAGCAAAGGGAGGGAGAAAATCTAAAAGATGCTTGGTATAGAATTTGTAATGCTCAAAATAGATCTACTAGGAAGCAATCTACTTCTGTTCTTCTTTGCAATTTTTATGTAGGCATTACTCCTTGGCACCGTTATGTTCTTGATACTATTACCGGAGGGAACTTTTTGGGTAGCCATACTTTTGATTCTTATAACGCTATGTTAGATTTATTTGGCTCTTATAACGCTCTTGGTTAATGGAACTATTTTAACTTTGGAGCATGTAATGCAAAGGCTTGATATTATTGAAAATAAGGTTGCCACCGTAGAGTTAATTTAAAATTTGTATAAAAAGATCCACAGCCGAATCTCTCAATATGGATCTAAAGTAGGAGTTACTTTCAAAGATATTAAAGAAAATGAACCCATAGTTAATGAGAAAATAAATCATGATTCCGTTAGGATCGATAAACTTGAGAATATTATTACCAACTTGGGAACCGCTTTTTCTTCTGTAAAGAATACTCTAACTCCTTCCACTAAAGTTGCCAAGCTTATGTAAGTTCCTAAAAATAAGGGTGAATCCTCTAGTAAGGAAAATGCGGATCTCAAATCTATAAGTATTCATCCCAATCTTTTTGCTATCATTAAGGAACCATTTGTTACAAATGAATTTTTTGATCTTGTGCCTAAAAGTTTGATAATTAATAAAAATAAATAAATTCCTAAAGACGGTAGATGCCTAATTGAATAATTGCCTACCAAATATGGCAATACCTAGATCTATCCTTGCTTTTTATGCCTAGCTAGGGGCGTTAAACGATAGCGCTTGTTGGGAGGCAACCCAATTTTATTTTTATTCCTTGCTTTTTGCTCCTATTTAGTAATAAATAAATAATTTATCTAGCCTCTGTTTTGGTTGTGTTTTTTTGTTTAATTAGTGTTTGTGCCAAGTAGAACCGTTGGGAAGACTTGGGGAAAGTCTTGTTGATCTTGCTGTAAAAAACAGAAACTTTAGCGCTCACGAGAACTGCTGCCATTTTTATTTGGATAGTTCTATTTAGTTAATTATTTTTGCAGATGATTAATAGATAAATGTCTCCCATCCAGAAATTTATTTCAGAATTTTTGGGGTTCCCGATCTTGCGCTAGCTACAGATTACTACAGACTGTTCTGTTTTTGACAGATTCAGTTTTTCGTGTGTTGTTTGCTTATTTTGATGAATCTATGGCAAGTAAAGTAGTTTATAAACCATAGAGAAGTTGGAATACAGTAGGTATAACACCAATATAAATAAAGAATGAGTTCATTTCAGTAACTTGAAGTGGTCTTTTGTTTTCTTTCGCTAACGGAGCTCACGAGATTTTCTACATTAAGTTTTGTGTTGTGAAGTTTTCAAGTTTCGGGTAAAGATTTGATGGATTATGGAACAAGGAGTGGCAAGAGCCTAATCTTGGGGATTCCAATGGCACCCCCAAGATGATCTAAGGACACCTAAGAGCCAAAGATTGGGGATGCCCCGGAAGGCATCCCCTCTTTCGTCTACTTCTATCAGTAACTTAACTTGGAGTTATATTTTTATTCGCCACATGATATGTGTTTTGCTTGGAGCGTCTTGTATTATTTGAGTCTTTTCTTTTTAGTTTGCCACAATCATCCTTGCTGTACACACCTTTTGAGATATCCATACATGACTTGGAATTTGTTAGAATACTCTATGTGCTTCGCTTATATCTTTTGAGTTATATTGTTTTGCTCTAGTACTTCACTTATATCTTTTAGAGCACGATGGTGGATTTGTTTTATAGAAACTATTGATCTCTCATGCTTCACTTAGATTATTTTGAGAGTCTTAATAGCAGGGTAATTTGCTTAAAATCCTAATATGCTAGGTGTTCAAGATTAGTAAAATTTTCTTAAGAGTGTTTTGAATACTAAGAGAAGTTTGATGCTTGATGATTGTTTTGAGATATGGAGGTAATAATATCAAAGTCGTGCTAGTTGAGTAGATGAGAAATTGAGAAATGCTTGTGTTGAAGTTTGCAAGTCCCGTAGCATGCACGTATGGTAAACGTTATGCAACAAATTTGAAACACGAGGTGTTATTTGATTGTATTCCTTATGAGTGGCGGTCGGGGATGAGCGAAGGTTTTTTCCTACCAATCTATCCCCCTAGGAGCATGCACGTAGTACCGAGGTTTTTGATGACTTGTATATTTTTGCAATAAGTATGTGAGTTCTTTATGACTAATGTTGAGTCCATGGATTATACGCACTCTCACCCTTCCATCCTTGCTAGCCTCTTCGGTACCGTGTATTTCCCTTTCTCACATTGAGAGTTGGTGCAAACTTCGCCGGTGCATCCAAACCCCGTGATATGATATGCTCTTTCACACATAAACCTCCTTATATCTTCCTCAAAACAACCACCATACCGACCTATTATGGCATTTCCATAGCCATTCCGAGATATATTGCCCTGCAACTTTCCATCATTCCATTCATCATGACACATTCATTATTGTCATATTGCGTAGCATGATCATGTAGTTGACATAGTATTTGTGGCAAAGCCACCGTTCATAATTCTTTCATACATGTCATTCTTGGTACACCACCGGAGGCATTCATATAGAGTCATATTTTGTTCTAGTATCGAGTTGTAATCATTGAGTTGTAAATAAATAGAAGTGTGATGATCATCATTTTCTAGAGCATTGTCCCAAGTGAGGAATAAAAAAAGGAGAAAGGCCATATAAAAAAAGAGAAGGCCCCCAAAAATGAGAGAAAAAGAGAGAAGGGACGATGTTACTATCCTTTGCCACACTTCTGCTTCAAAGTAGCACCGTAATCTTCATGATAGAGAGTCTCTTGTTTTGTCACTTTCATATACTAGTGGGAATTTTTCATTGTAGAACTTGGCTTGTATATTCCAACAATGGGCCTTCTCAAGTGCCCTAGGTCTTCGTGAGCAAGCAAGTTGGATGCACACCCACTAGTTTATTTTGTTGAGCTTTCATACATTTATAGCTCTAGTGCATCTGTTGCATGGAAATCCCTACTCCTTGCATTAACATCAATCGGTGGGCATCTCCATAGCCCATTGATTAGCCTCGTTGATGTGAGACTTTCTCCTTTTTTGTCTTCTCCACATAACCCCCCTCATTATATTCTATTCCACCCATAGTGCTATGTCCATGGCTCTCGCTCATATATTGCGTGAAAGTTTATAGGTTTGAGATTACTAAAGTATGAAACAATTGCTTGGCTTGTCATCGGGGTTGTGCATGATGAGAGCATTCTTGTGTGACGAAAATGAAACATTACTAAACCATATGATTTTGTAGGGATGAACTTTCTTTGGCCATGTTATTTTGAGAAGACATAATTGCTTAGTTAGTATGCTTGAAGTATTATTATTTTTATGTCAATATGAACTTTGTCTTGAACCTTGGGTTCTGAATATTCATACCACAATTAAGAAGAATTACATTAAAATTATGCCAAGTAGCACTCCGCATCAACAAATCTGTTTTTATCATTTACCTACTCGAGGACGAGCATGAATTAAGCTTGGGGATGATTGATACGTCTCCAACGTATCTATAATTTTTTATTGCTCCATGCTATATTATCTACTGTCTTGGACATTATTGGGCTTTATTATCCACTTTTATATTATTTTTGGGACTAACCTATTAACCGGAGGCCCAGCCCAGAATTGATGTTTTTTGCCTGTTTTAGGGTTTCGAAGAAAAGGAATATCAAACGGAGTCCAAACGGAATGAAACCTTCAGGAATGTGATTTTCTCAATGAACAAGACCCGGGAGTGAGTGAGGAGCGGAGTCCACTCCTCTTGAGAATAACCCACCTAACACGGAAGATACAAACAACCCTAGTTGATACATGAGCTATTCGAGCATACAAAACATGATATTTATTTGAAGGTTTAGAGTTTGGCACATACAAATTTACTTGGAACGGCAGGTAGATACCGTATATAGGTAGGTATAGTGGACTCATATGGAATAACTTTGGGGTTATGGAGTTTGGATGCACAAGCAGTATTCCCTCTTAGTACAGGTGAAGGCTAGCAAAAGACTGGGAAGCGACTAGCTAGAGAGCGACAACAATCATGAACATGCATTAAAATTAATTGTAGCGACCGGAGGTTTATACACTCTGCAGAGGTTTGCGCACTTTTCCCCACAAGACTCGATCTCCTCCGTTGGGATTCTTGCACTACATGGTGTTAGAGAAAAGGATGACCGAGACATAGTCTTTCAGAAGCGCTAGCACCTTACGATCGGGTAGATCGTTACACCTACTTTCCCCTACATCTGCTAGTCTACCACTGTAAGAGTTCGCACGACTTAATCAACTATGCTAGAGCCCATAGTAGCTTGTGCCTGCACACGGAAGTTTCTAGCATGAAATAATCTCATGATCGCTTTGAGCTTGGGTGGCGGTCCATTAAGAAAAACAGGCAATCGCTAGAATACCCAGGTGCCTCAATCCACCCAAATGTGTGTTTAAGTTGCCACCTTAAATAAACCATTAATATTACAATCTCACATCTGTCATGGATACATTCACCCAATCCACGTCTACTAGCATAACATGGCATAATAAGCAAACGTAGAAGTAACTCCCAAGGGTTTGATAATAAAATAGGTAATAGGTACTACCTCATCTACCTCCCAAACACACAATTTAGTTAGATCCTAATCATGCAATGTTTGGGGATTGATCTAATGCAATAAAAACTGGGTAGTAAGAAGTATGATCAAAGTGTTACTTGCTTTGCTGATGATCCGGGAAACCTAGAGATTCAAAGTAGCAAGCGGCGCAATCCGGGTACTCTATCGAAATAAAACAAGCATACAATAAGTACTCAACTAATGCACTGGTAAAACTCAAATAAGAGATCTAACCAGAAAGTTCAACTTAAGAACTCTGGTTGGAAAAAAGAATCAAATCGAACGAAGCAACGAAACTCAAACGGCGAAAGAAAGAAGCTTCGTTTACTAATCTGGACCTAGGTAAAAAATTTACAGAAGCAAAAACTTGTTTGCGTTAGTTAAACGGAAAGAGGGTTTCGAGATGAAACTCCAGGCGCTTGAATCGCCTGATTTCGATAAACAAGCGAAAAGTTAAACTAAAACAAAAATTGGATCAGAAATCGCGATCAGAAATAATCGCGGATAAATATGAGAAAAAGAAAAATGACGAACAGACTAATGAATGAACGTTCGTTTTCTGGAACTAAACGGTGAACGCATTCGTTAGAACGAACAAAAGAACGAACGCTCGCTGGATTAAATAAACCGGAAGAAAATAAAATAAACCGGTCTAAAAAACTAGGGTTTTCTAAAAAGAAACCAGATTGGTTTTTCTCAGAAAACGGGGGCGGTGGGAGGCTACCTCGGCTCGGGCTCCGGTGAGGTTCCGGCGGGGCTTCGGGCGGCGTGGGGTGGCGCGGGGTGTCGGCGACGGCGGCGGCGGCGGCTCCTGGCGGCGGGGCGGCGGCGAGCAGCGTTGCAGCGGCTGCGGCGGCGGGGTGAGGAGAGGGCGGCGGCGGCTCCTATTTAAAGGGGGGGCAGCCATGGCTTGGGGAAGGGGGCGGCCTCGGGAGGCATGTCCCTCCCGGACACAGCGGCAGCGGCGATCGGGACTTCAGTCCCGATCCGGTTGCGGGAGGCGGGGTGAGGAGAGGGCGGCGGTGGTTCCTATTTAAAGGGGGGCAGCCATGGCTTGGGGAAGGGGGCGGCCTCGGGAGGCGTGTCCTTCCCAGACACGGGCGGCGACGGCGATGATCGGGACTCCGGTCCCGATCCGGTTGAGGGAGGCGGTGGCGGCTGGGCCTTCGGCCCAGTCGGGCGCGCGGGTTTTTATTTTTATTTAAAAAAACAATTCCACCGAAACTAAAAAAAACCTAGAAAAAAAATAAAAATCTAAAATTTCCAAAACAAATTTCTCCGTCTAAATAAAATATTGAGAACGAGATTAACATTTTCTTGGCCCTAAAATGCAGTTTTGAAATCATGCATTTTTTTCCTAAATTCATATAAAATAGCAAAAACTCCAAAAACAAAAACTTATTTGATTTTTTTATTAAATCTTCAATATTTCTTTATTTTGGGAAAGTCATTTTATTCCCACTCTCATATTTGTATAATAGAAATAATTGGAGATAAAATAAATCAAATCAAATGATCCTATTTTCAAAATTTTAGAAAACTCAAATATGAAGATAACGAAGTCCCCAACTCTCTCCGAGGGTCCTTGAGTTGCGTAGAACTTCTAGGATCAAACCAAAGGCAAGAAAATATGATATGCAAAGATGGTCTAATGTATAACATTCCAAATTGAAATTTTGGGACGTTACAAACCTACCCCCCTTAAGATGAATCTCGCCCTCGAGATTTGGGTTGGCTAGAAAATAGGTGAGGGTGGTCCTTCACCAGTTCTTCCTCTCGCTCCCAGGTGGCTTCATCCTCGGTGTGGTGGCTCCACTAAAGTTTGCAAAACTTGATAACCTTGCCGCGGGTGACTCGGCTGGCATACTCGAGAATCTTGACTGGTTTCTCCTCATAGGTCAAATCACTATCCAACTGAATGGCTTCCAGCGGCACTGTATCTCTCAGTGGTATATCAGCTATCTCTGCATGGCACTTCTTCAACTGGGAAACGTGGAACACATCGTGTACTCCTGACAATCCTTCGGCAACTCCAACTTGTAGGCTAGCTCTCCCATACGCTCCAAAATCTTGTATGGTCCTACAAAACGTGGCGCTAACTTTCCCTTAACTCCAAAGCGCTTAACTCCTCGAAGTGGAGATACTCGAAGATAAACTATATCTCCTACTTCACAAACTCTCTCCTTGCGTTTAGAATCTGCGTAACTCTTCTGCCTAGACTGGGCTACCTTGAGCCTATCACGAATCAATTTCACCTTCTGTTCAGACTCCTTAATCAAATCCGGTCCAAACAACTGGCGGTGTCCAACTTCATCCCACGACAATGGGGTCCTGCACCTCCTTCCGTACAAGGCTTCGAAAGGGGCCATCTTCAAACTAGATTGATAACTGTTGTTGTAAGAGAACTTTGTGTACGGCAAATTGTCGTCCCAACTAGATCCATAATCTAGTGTTCAAGCTCTCAGCATATCCTCCAAAATCTGATTGACTCTCTCGGTCTGTCCATCTGTCTGTGGATGAAAAGCTGTACTGAACTGTAGCCTAGTACCCAAAGTTTCGTGCAACTGATTCCAGAACTTTGAGGTAAACTGGGTTCCTCTATGTGATACAATGCTCCTTGGAACTCCATGCAGACATACGATCCTGGTCATGTATATCTTTGCCAACCTAGCACTAGTGTAAGTGGTCTTTGCTGGGATGAAATGAGCTACCTTCGTCAAGCGATCGACTACAACCCATATTGAGTCATAGCCTGAACAGGTCCTAGGTAATCCCGTGATAAAATCCATGCCTAGCTTATCCCACTTCCATTCGGGTATCGGCAATGGCTGTAGCAATCCTGCTGGCTTCTGATTCTCTGCCTTTACTCTCTGACATACATCACAAACGACTACATACTCTGCAATATCCTTCTTCATTCCGGTCCACCAAAAGTGTCTTTCAAATCCAAATACATCTTGGTATTTCCTGGGTGAATCGAGTATGGTGAATCATGGGCCTCTTGCAGAATCAACTTCCTGATCTCCGGGTCATTGGGCACATAAACACGGTCCTCAAACCATAAGGTATCGTGCTCATCCTCACGAAATCCTTTAGCTTTTCCTTTGCTCATTTTCTCTTTAATAGAAGCAATCTCCTTGTCAGTCCTGTGAGCTTCTCTGATCTTATCCATCAAGGTAGACTGAATCTCCAATGCTGGTACATAGCCTCTCGAACTATCTCCAAACATAGCTCACGAAGGTCCTCGACTAACTCCTTCGGCAAATCTCCCATCATTAGTGTGTTGACATGGCTTTTACGGCTCAGTGCATCGGCTACTACGTTAGCCTTTCCGGGATGATAATGCAATCTCATATCATAATCCTTGATGAGCTCCAACCATCTCCTTTGACTGAGATTTAACTCCTTCTGCGTGAAAATACACTTCAAACTCTTGTGATCCGTGTACACTTCACAATGGTTTCCAATGAGAAAATGTCTCCAAGTTTTTAATGCAGGCACTACGACTGCTAACTCCAAATCATGCGTGGCATAATTCAACTCATGAGGCTTAAGCTGTCATGAGGCATATGAAACAACTCTTCCCTTCTACATAAGCACTGCTCCAAGTCCTCGACGCGAAGCGTCACAATACACCTCATAGTCCTTGCTCTGATCTAGCAGAATCAACACTGGTGATGTAACCAAACGTTTCTTGAACTCCTAGAAACCGGCCTCACATTCCCTAGTCCATTTAAACTTGGTATCCTTCTTCAACAACTCCGTCATAGGTTTTGCAATCTTCGAGAAATTCTCAATGAATCTCCGGTAGTATCCTGTCAGTCCAAGAAAACTCCGGATCTCTCCAACTGTTGTTGGTGCTTCCCAATTTGTCACAGTGACAACCTTGGTGGGATCTACTGCTATTCCTTCTCCGGATATAACGTGTCCAAGGAATCCAACTTCCTTCAACGAAAACTCACATTTGCTAAACTTGGCATATAACTAATGTTCTCTGAGCTTCTCAAGTACCAAACGCAAATGCTCCTTATGCTCCTCTTCATTCTTCGAGTAAACCAGAATATCATCAATGAACACTACGAAGAACTTATCCAAAAACTCCATAAACACTTTGTTCATCATGTTCATGAAATATGCAGGTGCGTTAGTCAGACCAAATGACATAACGGTATATTCATATAGCCCATACCTTGTGGTAATAGCCGTCTTAGGTATATCCTGTTCTTGAATCTTCAACTGATGGTATCCTGATCGCAGATCGATCTTGGAAAATACCTTAGCTCCTTGCAATCGATCAAACAGATCATTTATCATCGGTAGTGGGTACTTGTTCTTGATTGTTACTTCATTCAATCCTCGATAATCAACAACCATCCTTAACGATCCATCCTTCTTCTCCACTAGAAGTACTGGCGATCCCCAAGGCGAAGAACTTGGGCGAATATAACCTTTATCCAGTAACTCTTTAATCTGCTTCTTAATCTCCTCCAAATCCTTTGCGGGCATCCTGTATGGTCTCTTAGATATTGGCCCTGTGCCTGGCAAGAGCTCAATCAAAAACTCAATATATCTATCCGGTGGCATGCCTGGCAACTCCTCTGGAAATATGTCAGGGAAATCCTTTACAACCGTACTTCCTCCTACACAACTCCTAATAAGGAATTTACTTGAGTCCTCTTAGGCACATGTCGGGATACATACTTGATCCTTCTTCCTTCTGCGGTGGTAAGCAAAATCGACTTACTGGCGCAATCGATGTTTCCTCCATACATCGATAGCCAATCCATAACCAGAATTACATCCAAACCTTGCGATTCCAAAATTATCAAATCCGAGGGAAACACATGCCTACCTTTACTCAATGGCACTTGAAAACATCCTCGGCTAGCCATATACTCCGCTCCTGGTGAGCTTACTAGCATAGGTGTTCTAAGAACCTTGGTGGGCAGGTTATACTTATCCGCGAATCCCCTTGATATGTATGAATGCGATGCACCAGTATCAAAAAGAATGATTGCAGTAAAAGACTTAACCAAAATCTTACCAATTACTGCATCCGGCTGGTCTTCAACCTCCTCCACGTTTACGTGGTTCACCTGTCCCCTGTTGAAAGGGTTCGGCTTCTTCCCAGAGCTTCCATTGCCACTTCCATTCTGGGCTTCAGGACATTCATTGGCATAATGTCCGGTCTTTTGACACTTAAAGCAAGTTACTTGGCTCAGGTCTCTCTTAGCTGGGGTTGACGGGTTGGTACGGTTCTGGCCGTTGCTTCCTCCATTCCCATTACCATTCTTGGGGCCATTATGATTGTGCGAACTACCTCCTCCATGGGTATGCTGAAAATGTCCTCCTGGTTTAGGGGTAAAACGTGGCTTCTGTTGAGCTCCTAAATTGTACTTCCCTTGTCCATACTTCCTCTTGCGGTTCTCAATCTGCTGCTGCTTCCCTTCAATCATAACAGCGCGATCTACCAACTCCTGGTAGTTGTTGAAGCTTGCTACCATCAACTGCATGCTCAACTCATCATTCAGTCCTTCCAGAAACTTCTCCTGCTTAGCTGCATCCGTAGCAACATCATCTGGGGCATATCGTGCTAGCTTACTAAAGTCATCCACATATTGGCCAACTGTCCGTCCTCCTTGCCGCAAGTTGCGAAACTCACGCTTCTTCATGGCCATAGCTCCTGCTGAAACATGGGCAGTACGGAAAGCCTGCTGAAATTGGTCCCATGTCACCATGGCAATAGGGTAGGTGAGAGTGTTATTATCGCACCATGATGCTGCTGGTCCATCCAACTGATGTGCGGCAAAACACACCTTCTCAGCATCAGTACATCCTATAGTGGTTAACTCCCTTCCGATCTTGCAGAGCCAATCATCTGCTACTATAGGCTCGGTGCTACTAGAGAACACCGGTGGATTTAGCCTAAGAAAACGGGTTAAGTGATCAACAGGTGGTGGTGGTGGTGGGTTGTTATTGTTGTTCCCCTGATTCTGATTCTAGACTAGCAACTGCATCAATGTATTCTGCTGCTGGATTAACTAGGTGAGCTCTGATGGAAATGCAAATCCATTGTCACGTCTCAGAGGCATCTAATGGGTTTAGAAAAGATAAGATTTAAGAATAGAGAGGGGTATAGAGAGAAAACACTACCCATATGCACATGAGGCAAAAGCAAACAATTCACTTCATTCAATCAAACAAGGGCATACAATCGGTCTAACTATCGCAAAAGTGCTTGGACTACTATATTTACATGGTGGAATACTACTACTGATGGGGTGGTCTACTAGAAATATTCTTCGGTTGCAGACTCCATGATATCTGCTCCAGCTTCATCAACATAGTCATCATCGCTATCGTATGGGTCCGAGTCGATGTCGTCGATGATGATGTAGTATTCTTGGTGAATCTCCTCGTATTCTTCGTCTTCTTCTATTGGTGTATGGTCTCCCATGAATATTCCGATCTTCTTGACCAGGTCGTCATTCTTCTCCACTAGTATGACGATTTCCTCCTCATAATCTTCACATGTAGCCTTGAGTTCTTCCTCCAGTTCCGTGATTCTTGTCCTCACCTTGTTCAGATCTATCATGTCCGTGCACATCTGGTTCTCCTGACGTCGAATGTGCTGGTTTAACTCCTGGATAAAAGCTGCGATTGATCTATCCTTCTTGGTGCTGATCATCTCCCAGTGCTCATCTCGGCACCCACAAATCTAGTAGATACTATCCTTGAGATCATTGCGGTGAACTTATCCAATACGTCCCATGGCGATGTGAGCTGCCATGCTCTTTCCTAGACTCCAGGTTGGTGCATCAAAGGAAAACTCTATGGGCTCAGTGACTGGCATGAACGTCCTTCCTGGAACTTGAACTTGAATCATCCAGCACTCCTCTTCAGGTAAAGTGGCGTTGTAGGTTCCGGTGAAGCTTGGTACTCCGATGTTCAAGTATCTAGTGACTTCCTTCAAGTGACGTCCAAAGGGTGTATCTTCATCCGGTTGTGTAAACTTGTTCCTTGCATCCGCCATCCTAAAAGAGTAGAAAAGATGAGGAGTCAGAAATGATAAGAGTGAGTAGTGATCTAGGGCTTTAGCTTAGTGGTCGTGTCCTACAGTCAGCGTGTTCTCTGATACCATCTTGTAGCAATGAGACCTCAACCAATCTGATCTCTGTGCATCAGTGTCATCCCTGGATCAGTAATGCTGACATGCACAGTACTTGAAGGATTTATAACAGAGTAGCAATCACACACTTATTACATCGAGTGTCTCAAAAGAGAACTTATTACAATAAATATGGCTTAAGGCCATCTAATAACGATAACAGCGGAAGGCTTGGAAGATAAGTGAGCCCATCAACTCCAACAACATCACTGAGTATAGGACCATGACCTAAAGGCACCTTACTCGTCGTCTGAAAAGTCTGCAACATGAACGTTGCAGCCCGAAAACGGGTCAGCACATGGAATATGCTGGCAATGTAACACATAGAGAGTAATGAAAGAATAAGCTATACTACATGTATATATGGCTGCTGGAAAGCTCTATGGTTACAGTTTTGGCGTAAAGCCAATTTTTCCCTACTGCAAAGGAATAAATTTTATTTAACTATCATGGTAGTTGTTAAACATTGAGAAGATAGACATCCTCTCAATCCCAATTAAGCATCATCTTTAAAACCCAACAAAATTAATTAAAGTAACATGATGAGATTCACATGATAATCCAAGTACTAGATACTCAAAACGTCCATAACCGAGGATACGGCTAATCATGATTCGTTTATACACTTTGCAGAGGTTTGTGCACTTTTCCCCACAAGACTCGATCTCCTCCGTTGGGATTCTCGCACTACATGGTGTTTGAGAAACGGATGACCGAGACATAGTCTTTCAGAAGCACTAGCACCTTACGATCGGGTAGACCGTTACACCTACTTTCCCCTACATCTTCTAGTCTACCACTGTAAGAGTTCGCACGACTTAATCAACTATGGTAGAGCCCATAGTAGCTTGTGGCTGCACATGGAAGTTTCTAGCATGAAATAATCTCATGATCCCTTTAAGCCTAGGTGGCGGTCCATAAAGAAAAACAGGCAATTGCTGGAATACCCAGGTGCCTCAATCCACCCAGATGTGTGTTTAAGTTGCCACCTTAAATAAACCATTAATATAACAATCTCACATCTGTCATGGATACACTCACCCAATCCACGTCTACTAGCATAGCATGGCATAATAAGCAAACGTTGAAGTAACTCCCAAGGGTTTGTTAATAAAACATGTAATAGGTACTACCTCGTCTACTTCCCAAACCCACAATTTAGTTAGATCCTAATCATGCAATGTTTGGGGATTGATCTAATGCAATAAAAACTGGGTAGTAAGAAGTATGATCAAAGTGTTACTTGCCTTGCTGATGATCCGTGAAACCTAGAGATTCAAAGTAGCAAGCGGCGCACTCTGGGTACTCTATCGAAATCAAAAAAGCATACAATAAGTACTCAAGTAATGCATTTGTAAAACTCAAATAAGAGATCTAACCAGAAAGTTCAACTTAAGAACTCCGGTTGGCAAAAAGAATCAAATCGAACGAAGCAACGAAAGTCAAATGGCGAAAGAAAGAAGCTTCATTTACTAATCTGGACCTAGGTTAAAATTTTAAAGAAGCAAAAACTTGTTTGAGTTAGTTAAACGGAAAGAGGGTTTCGAGACGAAACTCCAGGCACTTGAATCGCCTTATTCCGATAAACGAGCGAAAAGTTAAACTAAAACAAAAATCGGATCAAAAATCTTGATCTGAAATAATCGCGGATAAATCTGAGAAAAAGAAAAGCGACGAATAGACTAATGAACGAACGTTCGTTTTCTGGAACTAAATGGTGAACGCGTTTATTAGAACGAACAAAAGAACGAACGCTCGCTGGATTAAATAAACCGGAGGAAAATAAAATAAACCGGTCTAAAAAACTAGGGTTTTCTAAAAAGAAAATGGATTGGTTTTTCTCCGAAAACCGGGGTGGCGGGCGGCTACCTCGGCTCGGGCTCCGGCAGGGCTCTGGGCGGCGTGGGGTCACGCAGGGTGGCGGCAACGGCGTCGGCGGCGGCGGCTCCTGGCAGTGGGGCGGCGGCTGCGGCGGCGAGCGGCGCTGCGGCGGCGGGGTGAGGAGAGTCGGCGGCGGCTCCTATTTATAGGGGGGCGGCCATGGCTTGGGGAAGGGGGCGGCCTCGGGAGACGTGTCCCTCCTGGACACGGCGACGGCAGCGATCGGGACTTCGGTCCCGATCCGGTTGCGAGAGGCGGGGTGAGGAGAGGGCGTCGGTGGCTCCTATTTAAAGGGGGGGGCATGGCTTGGGGAAGGGGGCGGCCTCGGGAGGCGTGTCCCTCCCGGACACGGGCGGCGGCGGCGATGATCGGGACTCCGGTCCCGATCCGGTTGTGGGAGGCGATGGCGGCTGGGCCTTCGGCAGAGTCGGGCGCGCAGGTTTTTTTAAAAAAACAATACCGCCGAAGCTAAAAAAACCTAGAAAAATAAATAAAAATCTAAAATTATCAAAACAAATTTTCACCGTCTAAATAAAATATTTAGAACGAGATGAACATTTTCTTGGCCCTAAAATATAGTTTTGAAATCATGCAATTTTTCCTTAATTCAAATAAAATAGCAAAAACTCCAAAAATAAAAACTTATTTGAGTTTTTATTAAATCTTCAATATTTCTTTATTTTGGGAAAGTCATTTTATTCCCACTCTCATATTTGTATAATAGAAATAATTGAATATAAAATAAATAATATCAAATGATCCTATTTTCAAAATTTGAGAAAACTCAAATATGATGATAACAAAGTCCCCAATTCTCTTCGAGGGTCCTTGAGTTGCGTAGAACTTCTAGGATCAAACCAAAGGCAAGAAAATATGATATGCAAAGATGATCTAATGTATAACATTTCAAATTGAAAATTTGGGATGTTACATTAATCAACATCGAATGCAAGCATGAGTAGGATATAATCCACCATGAACATAAATATCATGAAGGCTATGTTGATTTTGTTTCAACTACATGCGTGAACATGTGCCAAGTCAAGTCACTTAAATCATTCAGAGGAGGATACCACCCTATCATACCACATCATAACCATTTTAATAGCATGTTGGCACGCAAGGTAAACCATTATAACTCATAGCTAATCAAGCATGGCACAAGAAACTATGATCTCTAGTTGTCATTGCAAACATGTTTATTCATAATAGGCCGAATCAGGAACGATGAACTAATCATATTTACAAAAACAAAAGAGGTCGAGTTCATACCAACTTTTCTCCTCTCAGCCAGTCCATCATATATCATCATAATTGCCCTTCACTTGCACAACCGAACGATGTGAATAATAATAATAGTGCACGTGCATTGGACTAAGCTGGAATCTGCAAGCATTCAATAAACAGGAGAAGACAAGGCAATACGGGCTCTTTTGTCAAATCAACAATAATGCATATAAGAGCCACTTCAACAATTTAATTATGGTCTTCTCCTATCGACCCCAAAGGAAAGAAAAGAAATAAAACTATTTACACGGGAAAGCTCCCAACAAGCAAAAGAAGAACATGAAATCTTTTTGGGTTTTCTTTTTAATTACTACTACCAGCATGGAAAGTAAACTAATTAAATGATACAACTAATTTTTTTGGTTTTCCCTAAGGTTTATTAAACACACAAGAAGAAAGCATAAAAAGGAAAATAAACTAGCATGGATGATACAATGAAAAAGTATGAGCACCAACATCTAGCAATGAGTGTGTGAACATAAATGTAATGTCAGTGGGAAATACTTACTCCCCCAAGCTTAGGCTTTTGGCCTAAGTTGGTCTATGGCCACGGCTGGCCTGGCAGATATCCATAATAATAGTTGTTGGGGTCGTACTATGATGAGGAAGAAGAAGGCTCATATTGCCACTGGCTGACAATCATCTCCGGATCCCACTGGTAATTAGACTGTCGTGAAGGATCAAATTGTAATTCCGGCTCTGGCTCCTCGGCTGGTGCAGGGTTCTGGTAGGCGTGGATAGTCGTCAATGGAACAAGGTACGTGCCTACAGTCAAATCAAACAAAAAAGGAGCAGGCAAGGTAATAGTCTCAGGATGATGTTTATTAAAGAACAATTGTTATTTAAGCTCTCCTTCCCTATTCTTAACAATAAAATCATGTGCCACCATACTTTTATAATCTAGATAAACATGGGGCAGCACTTTTTCTTCCTTCTCAGCATGCCTAATAGGTATGTTAAAATGTGCAGCTAGGCGTGTAGCATAGATGCTTCCAAAGATGGGGCCCTTGGTACGGTTTAGACTTAACCGTTTGGCAATAATGCTGCCCATACTAAAAGAGTTATCACCGTATAAACCGTGGTGCAAAATAATAATATCAGGGATGCTCAAGTTTCCACAATTTCCGCGACCAATTAAGCAACGACTATCAAATAACGCAAAGTAGCGTAAAATAGGAAAATGTATGCTAGTGATTCGTGCATCGGAAACCTTCCTTGTTTCGCCTACAATGATAGTGTCAATAAATCCCTCCACATCATCACGATGTGGTTCTTCTGTCTTGCCCCCAAAAGGGACTAAACAAATCCGACAGAAATCATAAAGTGACATCTCCTTATGCTCATCATATAAACGAAATTCCACCGTAGGTGGCGAGTTCCTAGAATGAAAATGAAAGTTTTGCATAAAGGTATTTGTGAGCAAGAGATACTGATCGCATTGGTCGTGGAGGAAAGAGGTAAGGCCTGCAGTTTGAGCCAACTCATGAAAATCTTCATAAATCCCGGCTGCTCTCAAGAAATCCTCGGAAGGCCATTCACACGCCCGAACCTCCATGGTGCGCGGCAAATTATACTTAGGCTTCAGTGCCTTTTCCTTCGAGCTTTGGCTCGATGAGCCCCTCAATAGTCTCCTCATCATTTTCTGAAAAAATTTGAAATTTTTAGTAACTTCAAAATAAAAGTAAACCAAACTCAATAATATTGATAGCAACTACTCCTACAAGTTCCTAGGGCCTATATCATGCATCAAAACTACTTTTGACCATATAAATTCGACATGCAAGCTCAAGAACAGGGTCACCTAAGCAGGAAAAATTTGCAATGAATAAAGCACTAGAACACAAACTAATTGGACCAAAGGAGGAGTCACATACCAAGGAACAATCTCCCCAAGCAATTTTGTGAGAGGTGCTTTGAGCAAGGAGATCGAAAATGGCAGCAAAACGAGCTTCGACTCGGGTTTGAGTTGGTTATTCGTGTTTGTGGGAGGAAGAAGGAGTGTGTGGGTAAAAGAATAAGTGGAGGAGGGCCACCATGGGCCCACGAGGCAGGGGGCACCCTAAGGGGGTGGGCACGCCCTCCACCCTCGTGGGCAGGTGGTTGACCCCCCTTGTGTGTTCTCAGTTCCATAAATCCTCAAATATTCTAGAAAAAATCATATTTAATTTTCAGGGCATTTGGAGAACTTTTATTTTCGAGGTATTTTTATATTGCATGGATAATCAGATAACAGACAGAAAAATATTTATTTTTATTTTATTTAATATAAATAACAGAAAGTAAAATTGGGGTACACAAGGTTGTGCCTTCTAGTTTCATCCATCTCATGATCATCAAAAGGAATCCACTAACAAGGTTGATCAAGTCTTGTTCTACTTGAGTGGTAACCATAGAAGCATGTTTACTAACAAGTTTAAGTTCACCTTTAACATTAGCCATATAATCACCCAAGTGTCCAATCATATTTGAATTGTATTTCAATTGTCTACCAAAATAAGCATTAAAATCTTCTTGCTTAGCCACAAATTTATCAAACTCGTCTAAGCATGGGCTAGCAATTTTAGTAAATGGGATTACAGCTTTATCATATCTATAGAGAGAGTTTACCTTTACTACCTGTGTCGGGTTATCAAGACCATGAGTTTCTTCAATAGGTAAAGGATTAAGATTATATGTTTCTTCAAGAGGCGGTAAATTAAGACCATGTATTTCTTCAATAGGAGGTAAATTCTTAACATCTTCAGCTTTAATACCCTTTTCTTTCATAGATTTCTTTGCCTCTTGCATATCTTCAGGACTGATAAATAGAATACCCCTCTTCTTCGGAATTGGTTTAGGAATAGGCTCAGGAATTGGCTCCGGAGGTGTCCAATTATTTTCATTTGTCAACATATTATTCAATAGAATTTCAGCTTCATCCGGTGTTCTTTCCCTGAAAACAGAACCAGCACAACTATCCAGGTAATCTCTGGAGGCATCGGTTAGTCCATTATAAAAGATATCAAGTATTTCATTTTTCTTAAGAGGATGATCAGGCAAAGCATTCAGTAATTGGAGAAGCCTCCCCCAAGCTTGTGGGAGACTCTCTTCTTCAATTTGCACAAAATTATATATATCCCTTAAAGCAGCTTGTTTCTTACGAGCAGAGAAATATTTAGCAGAGAAGTAATAAATCATATCCTGGGGACTACGCACACAACCAGGTTCAAGAGAATTAAACCATATCTTAGCATCACCCTTTAATGAGAACGGAAATATTTTAAGGATATAATAGTAGCGAGTTTTCTCATCTTTAGAACAGGGTAGCTATATCATTCAGTTTAGTAAGATGTGCCACAACAGTTTCGGATTCATAACCATGAAAAGGATCAGATTCAACCAAAGTAATTATATTAGGATCAATAGAGAATTCATAATCCTTATCAGTAACAAAGATAGGTGAAGTAGCAAAAGCAGGGTCATGTTTCATTCTAGCATTTAGAGATTGCTTACTCCATTTAGCTAATATTTTTTTTAGTTCAGTTCTATTTCTGCAAGCTAAAATAGCTAAAGAAGCATCTTGATCAAAAAAATAACCCTTAGGGATGGCAAGTGGTTCTTCATCATCACTTTCATCAGTATCATCAGATTCAATATTTTCAATTTCTCTAGCCCTAGCAAGTTGTTCATCAAGAAAATCACTAAGTGGCATAGTAGTATCAGGCATAGAGGTAGTTTCATCATAAGTATCATGCATAGCAGAAGTGGCATCATCAATAACATGCGACATATCAGAACGAATAGCAGAAGCAGGTGTAGGTGTCGCAAGCTTACTCAAAACATAAGGTGAATCAAGTGCAGAGCTAGATGGCAGTTCCTTACCTCCCCTCGTAGTTGAGGGATAGATCTTGGTTTTTGGATCTCTCAAGTTCTTCATAATGATAAGCAGATATATATCCCAAGTGACTCAAAGAATAGAGCTATGCTCCCCGGAAATGGCGCCAGAAAATGGTCTTGATAACCCACAAGTATAGGGGATCGCAACGGTTTTTGAGGGTAGAGTATTCAACCCAAATTTATTAATTCGACACAAGGAGAGCCAAAGAATATTCTCAAGTATTAGCAGCTGAGTTGTCAATTCAACCACACCTGGAAACTTAATATCTGCAGCAAAGTGTTTAGTAGAAAAGTAATATGATAGTAGTGGTAACGGTAGCAAAAGGTAACAGTAGTAAAAGTACTGTTTTTGGTATTTTGTAGTGATGATAGCAATAGCAAAGGAAAAGTAAATAAGCGAAGCACAATATATGGAAAGCTTGTAGGCAATGGATCAGTGATGGAGAATTATGCCGGATGCGGTTCATCATGTAACAGTCATAACCTAGGGCGACAGAACTAGCTCCAGTTCATTAATATAATGTAGGCATGTATTCCGAACATAGTCATACGTGCTTACGGAAAAGAACTTGTGTGACATCTTTTGTCCTACCCTCCCGTGGCAGCGGGGTCCTTACGGAAACTAAGGGATATTAAGGCCTCCTTTTAATAGAGAACCGGAACAAAGCATTAACATATAGTGAATACATGAACTCCTCAAACTACGGTCATCACTGGTAAGTATCCCGATTGTTGTCACTTCGAGGTTAACGGATCATAACACATAATAGGTGACTATAGACTTGCAAGATAGGATCAAGAACACTCATATATTGATGAAAATATAATAGGTTCAGATTTGAAATCATGGCACTCAGGCCCTAGTGACAAGCATTAAGCATTGCAAAGTCATAGCAACATCAATCTCAGAACATACTGGACAATAGGGATCAAACCCTAACAAAACTAACTCGATTACATGATAGATCCCATCCAACCCATCACCGTCCAGCAAGCCTACAATGGAATCACTCACGCACGGCGGTAAGCATCATGAAATTGGTGATGGAGGATGGTTGATGATGACGATGGCGATGGATTCCCCTCTCCGGAGCCCCGAACAGACTCCAGATCAGCCCTCCTAAGAGGTTTTAGGGCTTGGCGGTGGCTCCGTATCGTAAAAGTGATGATTTCTACTCTCTGATTTTTTTCTCCCCGAAACTCAATATATGGAGGTGGAGTTGGAGTCGGAGAGGCAACAGGGGGCCCACGAGGTAGGGGGGCGCGCCCCCCACCCTCGTGGCAAGACGGTGATGGGTTAGAGTCCAAAACAAGGGCAAACGTGTTTGGAAAAGTAGATACGTTGGAGACATATCACAACTTGTTTCTTATGAGCAGGGAAATATTTTTGAGAGAAGTAATAAATCATATCCTAGGGACTAAGAACACAACCAGGAGCAAGAGAGTTAAACCATATCTTAGCGTCACCCTTTAATGAGAAAGGAAACAATTTAAGAATATAGTAATAGCGATTTTTTCCTCATGAGCAAATAGGGTGGCTATATCATTCAATTTAGTAAGATGTGCCACAATAGTTTCAGATTCATAACGATAGAAAGGATCATATTCAACCAACGTAATTAACTCAGGATCAACAGAGAATTCATAATTCTTATCAATAACAAAGATAGGTGAAGTAGCAAAAGCGGGATCATATTTCATTCTAGCATTCAAGGATTTTTCTTTCAGCTTAGCTAATAATTTCTTGAGATCCTCTCTATCATTGCAAGCAAAGAAGTATCTAGTTGTTTATTCATCCATAACATAACCCTCAGGTACCACAGGTAATTCATATCTAGGGGGAGAATCATAATCTTCAGTTTCAATAATATCATCAGTTTCAGTAAGTTCATTCTCTCTAACCCTAGCAAGTTGTTCATCAAGAAATTCAGCTAGTGGCACAATATTATCAAGCAGAGAAGTAGTTTCATCATAAGCATCATGCATAGCGGAAGTGACATCATCAATAAAATGGGACATATTGGAATCAATAGCAAGTGTAGGTGTCACAAGTTTACTCAAAACAGAAGGAGAATCAAGTGTAGAGCTAGATGGTAGTTCGTTACCTCCCCTCGTAGTTGAGGGATAGATCTTGGTTTTATTGTCTTTCAAATTCCTCATAGTGATCAATAGATATAAATCCCAAGTGACTCAGAGAATAGAGCTATGCTCTAATACGTCCATTTTGCAACATGTTTTCCTACTGTTATTTATGATGTTTTTATCCATAATAATGCTTTTTGGAGTAATTCTAATGCCTTTTCTCTCTTAATATGCAAGGTATACACAAAGAGGGTGAATTCCGGTAGCTGGAAATCTGGACCTGGAAAAGCTATGTCAGGCTACCTATTCTACACAACTCCAAACAAGCTGAAACTTCACGGATAATTTTTATGGAATATATGAAGAATATTGGAGCAAATAAGTACTGGAGGGGGCCCACCAGGTGGGCACAACCCACCTGGGTGCGCCAGGGAGCCCAGACGATCCCTAGTGGGTTGTGCTCACCCAGGCCCACCTCCGGTGCCCATCTTCTGGTATATAAGTCATTTTGACCTTGAAAAAATAAGAGGAGGACTTTCGGGATGGAGCGCCGCCGCCTCGAGGCGGAACTTGGGCAGGAGCACTTTTGCCCTCCGGCGGAGCGATTCCGCCAGGGGAACTTCCCTCCCGGAGTGGGAAATCATTGTCCTCATCATCACCAACAACTCTTCCATCTTGGGAAGAGCAATCTCCATCAACATCTTCAACAACACCATCTCATCTCAAACCCTAGTTCATCTCTTGTGTTCAATCTTGTTACCGGAACTATAGATTGGTGCTTGTGGGTGACTAGTAGTGTTGATTACATCTTGTAGTTGATTACTATATGGTTTATTTGTTGGAAGATTATATGTTCAAATCCAATATGCTATTTAATACCCCTCAGATTGTTGGGGTTCTATGGTAGGGTGCGTCGACTGCAAATTAAAATTTTCCTTCGCGCAGAACAACCAAGAACATGCTACAGGAGATGGATCACAGATCGTGACCACTAGACGCGCAGTGTCGTGGAGCGAAAGAAGAGTTGGGGCAGCGTGTCCATCTGGATCGTCTCCTCCTCGTCCGATCACCCTCAAACAACCAGTTGTCAGATCCCTAGTACAGGTTCGCTGGAGTTGCGCAAGTGCACCGCCTCTAACGGTATCTGCGCGTGCAGGAGGAACATCGTGCGGCGGACTACTAGGTCCGATCACACAATCGACGGTGAGTGGAGGTGTCTATTCGCAACACATGCAAACCCTAGTGACAGCACCGAAACGATCAACCCCATGAGTGTGCGGCACATCCACTTTATACAGGTGTCCATCATGGGCTCAGCACTAGGGCCTCGCGCGGACCATAAAGCCCATAAGTTTACTCGGCCACAATCCGAATACAGCTCGGATCACATCCGACCAGTGTCCTCGGATCCGACCTTGTAGGTTCCTTCCCTTAAGCGTGTGACCCATTAGGTTCAAGCCGGCTTGGTCGCAGTTTGGATCACCTCTGAACTACATGGTTGGTAGTGGCCCCTAGCAAGGCATGTCGAACACCAAGCAGACTATGAAGCTAGTTAGGTGAAACTGTACATCATACTTCCATTCCTTTTGCCACACGATATATGTTGTCGGGCTCAAGGCGAGTCTGTCATCCTTGTGCTAGCTCGACCTCTTTCTCGTTCTAGTGATGAAGGCCACAAACCGGATTATCACATAATCCTTGTCGCATGGCCATGCTTATCCCGGTCGGATCACACGAGGGGCCCAGAGTATATCTCTCCTGATTAGAGGGGAAAATCCCATCTTGGTCGACCATGTCTTGCAACATGGGTCTGGACAAGCCCGAAACCTACCTTTGTAACTACCTAGTCATGGAGTAGCGTTTGGTTGGCCCAAAGCAAGTCTGTCACCATCCCAAGTACATGCGCTAGCTCAGGTCTTAGGACATAGAACGTATGCTGTACTAGACACTCACAAATGACATGTCGCTGCATCTCATAGTTGGGTCTGTCCGACTTGGACCTTATCTCGACTCGGATTCGACTACGTCGAATCCAACCAGATCCTTCCAAGTCCATATTATCCAGTTAGCATCCAATGCCCCATGGCTAGTGAGACCAAGCCATCGACCGTGTTATATGCTATTCTAGTTGGCTGCACGTCCACACAACCCTTTCGACTAGGGACCTTTTAGGACAGTCATCATACAATGCATAGTCCCACAAACAAGTCACATACTTGCTGATACACATCATTGATAATGTCCAAGGACTATCTTTATTCATAAACACATAGGAAATATCATCATACATGATTGCCTCTAGGGCATATCTCCAACAGTCTCCCTCTTGCACTAGAGTCAATCAAATACACATCCAATGCCCATCGTTCTAATGTGCCCCTCATGCTTGCATTGTGGAAGTGGCTTAGTCAATGGATCTGCAACATTTGCATCGGTGTGAATTTTGCTTAACTCAACATCACCATTCTTTACGATCTTTCATATTAGGTGATATTTCCGATCTGTGCGTCTGGTCTTGTGGTGATCCCTCGGCTCCTTGGCTTGTGCGATGGCACCAAAATTATTACAATAAAGGTCCAACGGTTTTACAGAGGAATTCCAAGATCATCCAGAAAGTTCCGGATCCAAACACCTTCCTTTGCAGCTTCACAAGCCACAACATATTCAGCTTCTGTGGTTGAATCGGCCACCGTATCTTTCTTGGAACTCATCCAACTCGATGCTCCTCCGTTCATGACATACACGAATCCGGACTGTGATCAACAATCATCTCTGTCGGTTTGGAAACTAGCATCGGCATAACCCCTTACGACGAGCTTTTCCTCACCTCCATAAACTAGGAACATCTCTTTAGTCCTTTTTAGGTACTTCAAAATAGTCTTTACTGCTGCCCAGTGACTCTCACCTGGGTTGGCCTGGTATCTACTTGTTAGGCTTATTGCAAAAGCAACATTATTCCGTGTACATATCATGGCATACATGATGGATCCAATTGCCAAGGCATACAGAATCTGACTCATCCTACTTCGTGCATCAGATGTCGAAGGACTCTGAGTCTCGCTTAGCCTTATACCATGTGAGACAGGCAAGAACTCTTTCATGGCCTCACTCATGTTGAATCTCTTCAACACTTTATCTATGTACGTGCTTTGGCTCAAGCCAAGCAGCCTCCTCGATCTATCTCTATAGATCTTGATGCCTAAATGTAAACTGCCTCACCAAGGTCCTTCATTGAAAACTTGCCATTCAATGATTCCTTGACCGAGTTCAGCATCGAAACATCACTTCCGATCAATAGTATGTCATCCACATACAAGATCAAAGACAAAATCGAGCTCCCACTTAACTACTTGTATAAACAAGTGTCCTCATCGCTTTTGATGAAACCGAGACTAGTGACGACCTCATCAAAACGAATGTTCCAACTCCGAGATGCTTGCCTCAACCAATAAATGGATCTCTTGAGCTTGCATACTTTATTAGTGCTAGTCGGATCGACAAAAACCTCGGGCTGTATCATATACATGTCCTCGGTTAAATTTCCATGAAGGAAAGCCGTTTTGACATCCATCTGCCATATCTCGTAATCAAAATATGCAGTTATACCTAGTACGATCCTTACTGACTTCAGCTTCGCTACCGGCGAGTAAGTCTCGTCGTAGTCAATTCCTTGAACTTGCCCACAACCTTTGGTGACAAGCCTAGCTTTGTGGATCCGAACATTTCCATCCACATCACTTTTCTTCTTAAAGACCCATTTGCAGCCATTGGCCTTTACGCCAGGCGGCGGATCAACCAAGTCCCAGACTTGATTTTCATCCATGTACTTTAACTCGAATCTCATGGCCTCTAGCCATGCCTCGGAATCCGGGCTCACCATCGCTTCCGCATACGTGGATGGCTCGTCGCTTTCTAGCAAAAATACATCACGCACTCTACGCAATCATTCCGACCTCCATGGTTCCGGTGCCGCTTCCACTACAGGTTCCCTGACTGACTCCGTATGATCTCATCACTCGCCGAGCCATCCCCAAGTGGTACTCGAATTTCTTCGAGTCGGACCGTCCACCCACTATCCTCCCGACTGAGAAACTCTTTCTCAAGGAAAACCCCGTTCCGAGCAACAAACACTTTGTTCTCTTCCCAGTTGTAGAAGCTATATCCCAAGGTTTCCCTCGGATATCCCACGAATATGCATTTGTCCGACTTGGGTGTAAGCTTGTCTGACATAAGTCGCTTAACAAATGCTTCACAACCCTAAATCTTTAGAAAAGACAAACTGGGAGTCTTCCCGGTCCACATCTCATGTGGTGTCTTATCTACGGATTTTGATGGTACCCTGTTAAGTGTGAAAGCCGCAGTTTCTAGAGCATACCACCAGAATGATAAGGGTAAATCCGATTTGCTCACCATTGACCAGACCATGTCCAACATAGTCCTATTCGTCCATTCCGACACGCCGTTTCTCTATGGCGTACCCAGAGGTGTGAGCTGAGGTACTATACCTCGGCTTTTCAGATGATCATCAAACTCCTGGCTCATGTACTCACCTCCATGATCAGATTGTAGAAGTTTTATAGTCTTGTTGTGCTGATTCTCAACCTCATTCTGAAACTCTTTGAACTTTTCAAAAGTTTCCGACTTGTGCCTCATCAAATAGATATATCCATATCTACTCAAGTCGTTGGTAAAAGTCACGAAGTACTGATAGCCACCTCTAGCAGTTGTGCTCATTGGACCACACACATCACTGTGTATAAGTTCCAATAGCTCGAACGCCCTCTACAACTCATTGCGAAAGGAGACTTAGTCATCTTGCCGAGCAAGCATGATTCGCATGTCTCGAACGACTCAAAGTCGGACGAAGTTAGGAGTCCATCATCATGGAGCTTCTTCGTGCGTTTCAGACTAATGTGTCTAAGCTGGCAATGCCACAAGTATGTCAGATTTATCTCATTAGGCTTATGCCTCTTGACATTCATGTTATAGACCTCTTCCTGTTCTAGATTTAATATAAATAGCCCGTCAACAATGGGTGCATAGCCGTGGAACATACCATTCAAATACAATGAACAACCATTGTCCTTTAAATTGAATTCATAACCCTGACTCATCAAGCATGAGGTGTAAATAATGTTCCGACAATGTCCAGGAATGTAATAACAAATATTCAATTCCAAAATAAATCCAGAAGGAAGTTGGAGCTGCGTCGTGCTGACTTCCAACGCAGCAACTCTTGCTTTGTTGCCGACCCTGATGTCAATCTCCCCTTGTGCCACACGCCTAGTTCTTACCAGCCCCTGCATCGAGTTGCAAATATGAAGAACCGATCTGGTATCAAATACCCAAGAGCTACTAGGTATGTCAGCAAGGTAAATGTCTATAACATATGCAACAAGTGTACCTTTTCCCGAAGAAGCATTTCTGGCCTTCTTGCCATGCTCTGCAAGTCACTTGCTACAGTTCCTCTTCCAGTGACCGGTTTCCTTGCAATGATAGAAAATTGTCTTTGCGTCCGATCCAGACTTCTGCGCGGCGGTGGAGGTTACCATCTTCGTGCCCTTTTCCTTAGCCTTCTTCTTAGACCAACTCTTCTTGAACTTAGCCGATTTCTGCACCATCAACACTTGATGTGTGCCTTTCTTAATATCCTACTCTGCCACCTTAAGCATCCCATGCAATTCAGTGAGCTTCTTATCGATGCCATGCATATGATTGTTCGAGATGAACGTCCCATAGCTAGGCGGAAGAGAACCCAAAACTGCATCAGCAGCCAGCTCATCCAAAAGCAGGAAGCCCAAAAGATCCAAAACTTGCACATATCCGATCATCTTGATCACATGTGGGCTCAGTGGATCACCTTCGTTCAGCTTGCAATCCATCAAGGATCGCCAGACGTCGAACCTTTTGGTCCTAGCCTATGTCTGAAACATGCTCTTGAGAATTTCGATCATATCGTAAGCCTCAACATTTTTGAAATGTTGTTGCAAATCGGGCTCCATACAAGCCAGCATTAGACAACTGATCTCCGTTGATTCATCAATGAGTTTCTGGTAGGCGTTCTTAACTGTGGCACTAGCATTATCGGCAGGTTCCACTGGAAGTGGATCCTCTAGAACTTGTTCCTTTTTATCTTGCTTGAGAACAATTCTCAGATTTCTATACTAGGTGGTAAAGTTTGTTCCATTCAGTTTATCCTTTTCCAGAAGTGATTTCAATGCAAAGTTGGGTTGAGCAGGTGGTGCCATTGATCTACAATAGAAAATATGCAATCACTAAGCAATGTGTTTATGTAGAGTAATTCAAGCCTTACATATAAATACTCCCATTGAAGTTGGCATCCCTCTGCAAACTCTCAGTGATTCAGGATCCGACTAGCACATGCGACTAGTGAGCTTTAGCATCACTGCTAGATAGCATGCCTATCCGGTAAGCAACTCCTTGCTAATCGTATCTCTATACGACTCCTGTCGGTCGGGAAGGTATCTCATACCCCATCCCCCAACCTTCTTTGCCACAAGGCCCAAAACCGTTTTGATAGCCTTGTCAAGTTAACCTGACGCAGTGCATGTCTGTGTCTGACACGAACCCTTCAGTTCAAGGACACCTAGCAGCACCCCAATTTTATGAGCCCACTACTAGACGTACTTGACTTGGGAAGGTGCAACATCGGGAATGGCAAATTTCTTGATATTAATGAGGGATCTTTCTATCATTCTAACATCCATAGCAAAACAAGAAGCATAACAATCACAAATAAAATGTATATTGTGAAATAGTATGGCTCCTTCATGGCAGTTCTTCCAGGTCGGCTCTGACTCCGATGACCATCTAGGACCTCCATCTTGTTTGTCATGCTGGGACGCCAAGCTACCAACCTGATCTCTATAATCCAACTACTACAAATAGTAATGAATTTTACATAGAGTCACAAGTCGACACGCAGGTCATTATCCATTATAATGACAACACTTTGGCTCCTGCCGGCTGACAAACATCACACGCATGCCATGTATAAATTACACACATGCATCACATACACATGAGCCATACTATTCACATCAAACCTGCAAAACAAAGTTACGCATAGAATCACATTCTACCAGTTTGAGTGATCGTGTATGAAATACAAGGCGCTACACACACGGCGGTCGTTAAAATAAGGTAGGGTGCGTCGACTGCAAATTTAAATTTTCCTACACGCAGAACAACCAAGAACATTCTACGAGAGATGGATCACAGATTGTTACCACTAGCCGCGCAATGATGTGCAGCGGAAGAAGAGTTGGGGCAGCACGTCCGCGTGGATCGTCTCCTCCTCGTCCGATCACCCTCGAACAGCCAATCGTCAGATCCCTAGTACAGGTTTGCCAGAGCGGCGCAAGTGCACCGCCTCTAACGGTATCCGCGCGAGCAGGAGGAACGTCGTGCGGCGGACTACTAGGTCCGATCACACAACCGACGATGAGTGGAGGTGTCTATTCACAACACATGCAAACCCTAGTGACATCACCGAAACGATCAACCCCATGAGTGTGCGGCACCTCCACTTTATATAGGCGTCCATCATGGGATCAACACTTGGGCCTCGCACGGACCCTAAAGCCCATAAGTCTACTCGGCCACAATCCGAATACAGCTCGGATCACATCCGACCAGTGTTCTTGGATCCAACCTCGTAGGTTCCTTCCCTTAAGCGCGCGACCCCTTAGGTTCAAGCCGGATTGGTCGCAGTTCGGATCACCTCTGAACTGCATGGTTGGTAGAGGTCCCTAGCAAGGCATGCTGAACACCAAGCAGACTATGAAGCTGGTTAGGCGGACATGTACATCATACTTCCATTCCTTTTTGCACACGATATATGTTGTCGGGCTCAAGGCGAGTCTGTCATCCTTGTGCTAGCCCGACCTCTTTCTCGTTCTAGTGATGCCGACCACAAACCGGATTATCTCATAATCCTTGTCACATGGCCGTGCTTATCCTAGTAGGACCACACGAGGGGCCCAGAGTATATCTCTCCTGATCATAGGGGCAAATCCCATCTTGCTCGACCATGTCTTGCTGTATGGGTCTCGACAAGCCCCAAACCTACCTTTGTAACTACCCAGTCATGGAGTAGCGTTTGGTTGGCCCAAAGCAAGTCTGTCACCATCCCGAGTACATGCGCTAGCTCAGGTCTTAGGACATAGAACGTATGTTGTACTAGAGACTCACAGATGACATATCGTTGTGTCTCATACTTGGGTCTGTCCAACTCGGACCTTATCTCGATTTGGATTCGACTACGTCGAATCCGACCAGATCCTTCCAAGTCCATATTATCAGGTTAGCATCCAATTCCCCATGGCTAGTGAGACCAAGCCCTCGACCGTGTTATATGCTAGTATAGTTGGTTGCGTGTCCACACAACCCTTTTGACTAAGGACCTTTTAGGACAGTCATCATACAATGCATAGTCCCATAAACAAGTCACATACTTGCTGGTACACATCATTGATAATATCCAAGGACTATCTTTATTCATAAACACATAGGAAATATCATCATAGATGATTGCCTCTAGGGCATATCTCCAACACTGATCATGAGCATGTTTATCATTTATGAGTAGTTACTTTTGTTCTTGAGGTCATGGGATAAATCATGTTGCAAGTAATCATGTGAACTTGATATGTGTTTGATTTTTTGATAGTATGTTGTGATGCCCTCGATTCAATCATACACTAATCATACACACAAATGTGTACGATCAAGATCAAGGACTCACGGGAAGATATCACAACACAACTCTAGACACAAATTAAAATAATACAAGCTTTATATTACAAGCCAGGGGCCTCGAGGGCTCGAATACATAAGCTCGAATATACAAGAGTCAGCGGAAGCATCCATATCTGCATACAGACATAAGTTGAACAAGTTTGCCTTCAGAAGGCTAGCACAAAAGCATCTACGATCGAAAAGGCAAGGCCTCCTGCCTGGGATCCTCCTAACTAATCCAAGTCGTCAGCGGCCATCACGTAGTAGTAGGCTGTAACACCCTCGATGCGACTATAGCTCCCACGTGTCGAGACACGACTTAGAGACATAATCGCATTGAAGGCATATGTCGCAAGTTAGGCAATCTTCACAACATCCCATGTAATATATAGATAATAAAAGGGGAGATAACATAGTTGGCTTACACTTGATACATCAATCAAGTACATAAATAACATTACATCATTCGAACACTCATGGCCCGACTACGGCACCAAAATAAAAGATAACCCAACATGCGACACGGTCCCGATCACCCCCAACTGGGCACCAATATTGATCATCAGGGAAAGACACGTAGTATCGTTGAGAGTCCTCATCGAACTCCCACTTGAGCTCGAGCGCATCACCTAGAGCGGAATCATCAGGCCCTGCATCTGGTTTAATAGTAAACTGTGAGCCACAGGGACTCAGCAATCTCGCACCCTCACGATCAAGACTATTTAAGGTTATAGGTAAGGCAAGGTAAAATATGTGGAGCTGCAACAAGCGACTAGCATATATGGTGGCTATCATGTTCGCAAAAGAGAGCGGGAAGAGGAGGCAAAGCGCGATCGAATAACTAGAGAGCAACCTGCGCAAACATTACTCCAACACCGTGTCCACTTCCCGGACTCCGCCGAGAAGAGGCCATCAGGGTAACACACTCGTTTATTCATTTTAATTAAGTTAAGGTTAAAGTTGTCTACAACCGGACATTAACAAATTCCCATCTGCCCATAACCGCGGGCACGGCTTTCGAAACTTCAAATCCCTGCAGGGGAGTCCCAACTTAGCCCATGACAAGCTCTCACGGTCAACAAAGGAATAGACCTCCTCCCGAGACGTTCCGATGAGACTCGGTATCTCAGTTCTTCAAGACACTTCGACAGGTTAAAACAAATCCAGCAACACCGCCCGAATGTGCCGACAAATCCCAATAGGAGCTGCACATATCTCGTTCTTAGGGCACACTCAGATGAGCGCTCCATACAACTAAAACCAAACCTCGAGTTTCCCCGAGGGGGCACTGCACAGGACTCTAGTTTTGACCAACACTCAGAGGAGCACTGGCCCGTGGGGGTTTAAATAAGATGACCCTCGGGCTCCGGAAACCCAAGGGAAAAAGAGGCTAGGTGGCAAATGGTAAAACCAAGGTTGGGCATTGCTGGAAAAGCTTTAATCAAAGCGAACTATCAAGGGGTTCCCATTATAACCCAACCGCGTAAGGAACGCAAAATCCGGGAACATAACACCGATATGACGGAAACTAGGGCGGCAAGAGTGGAACAAAACACTAGGCGAGAGGCCGAGCCTTCCACCCTTTACCAAGTATATAGATGCATTAAGGTAACATGGTAATATAATGATATCCCAACAAGTAAATAAGGTTCCAACAAGGAACGGTCTCCAATCTTCACCTGCAACTAGCAACGCTATAAGAGGGGCTGAGCAAAGCGGTAACATAGCCAATCAACGGTTTGCTAGGACATGGTGGGTTAGAGGTTTGACATGGAAATTTTGGAGGCTTGAAAGCAAGTGGTAGGCATCGTAGCATTGGCATAGCAAAAGAGCGAGCATCTAGCAAAGCAAAGATAGTAGTGATTTCGAGGGTATGATCATCTTGCCTGCAAAGTTGTCAGAGTTGACTGGATCCTCGAAAGCAAACTCAACGGGCTCCTCGTTAGTGAACTCGTCTCCCGGCTCTACCCAAACAAGACAAACAAGCAAACGGAACACAATCAACCACGTGCAAAGCTCAAACAATATGATGCAATGATGGTATGCTATGCGGGATGCGATGCGGGATGCATATGCAAGATTTGACAAGGGATGCATGAACCTGGCCTCAACTTGGAAATCCAAATTTTCCACTGGAAAGATGAGATGAAATCGCTTGAAAACGATATAAAGAACGCCGGAATCGGAGTTACGGTTTGGAAATGGCAAGCAATTCAAATATGACCACGTTCTGCGATTTACAGCAAGTAGCCATCTAAATGCAACAAGATGAACATGCTACATCACCCAAACATGACAACAAAATACATGGCAAGGATGCATTCATGATGATTAACAAAGGTCTAGCACTGATCTACGGCCAAATCATCCATTAACCGGTTCAAACAAGCATGGAAAAAATGCATATGGTAAACAGATCTCAGACTTAGTGAAATTAACACTTGTCTGGAATTTCAGATCAGATAGCACTCTTCGGAGCAACAAAACTACATGCTACAGGACCTGAACATGGCAAAGTAAAGCATGAAATAGAGCTACTCAAATAGATTAACAAAAGTCCCTTAGTGACCTTGAGCCAAAAGGGATCAGAAAATACAATTGCAAGCAAGTGAACATGGCAAAAACATAATCAGTTCTCAGACTTAGTGAAAACTGGAGCATGCTGAAAACAGATATCAAGTAGGCATGTTTACGAGCTCGATGCACTCACTACGGAGCAAGTCATGACAATCTAAGCATACACCCATCAAGAATACAGAAAATGCAAGCTAGACATGGCAAGAACAATAACATAGCATGCACGGATCAACTACAACATCATCGGCAAAATCGCTAACAAGTAGACAATCTGCCCAGATTCACGAAGTAGCAAAAGTAGAGCTCGATTGACTCAAGCTAGGGTGCTCCATAATTGCAAAAAAAGACATGGATGGATAGAGGACTACAAGATTAACAAAACATCCTTACTAATCATCCTCAAAAGAGGCACGGATCACTAGGAAACAACATGAACATATGGCCATATGAGATAAACAGGTCAAGGACTTAGTGGAAATCCTAAGTCCCTGAAATCAGCTTTACCAACTGCCTCACTTTGCAAGCTTGTGCTAGTCACCACACACATCACAAAAATACATGGGTTGCACCTCTGGAAAGATGTCAAAACCTTAAACAAAACATATGTAGAGCTCATGGGCATATCATGCACACATTAATCATGGCAAAAATGACAAATATCTAAATGGAGTAGCAGATCTGACAATTATCTCAAGTAGCCCTCTTCTAACAGCATTTAGGGCATCAAGATGAACTCAAATGAAAATTATGCAATGGAATGAAATGATGTGCTCTCTGAGGCGAACATTTTGATATACTATATGCGTGAAACGGAGCTACAGATGCAAAGTTACGATGCGATGAACAGGAGCAAATTATTAGGGTTTCGGGGCAAAAGTCAACCAAGGTGGATCTCAGATCCAGATCCAGGCTACGCGGAAAACGAGGTTCGCCGGACTTGTCCTGTTCGCCAGAGAAGAACCGTGGCCGGCGGGAGCGAGGGAGGCTGGCCCGGAGCGAGGACGACGGAGTGGAGGCCGGTGGCGGCGCGGGGCGACGCTCGGCGTCGGGGTGTGGTGGTGGTCGCGGTGGCCTGGTACAGCGCCGGCGAGGTAGGTGGCGGCGACGGCGAACTTGGAGCGGCGAAGGGCGCGGTGGCGTCGGGCGCCGGAATCGGGGAAGGAGGCGGCGGGGTAGACGGGCGCGGGCGGCGGTGGCTTTGGGCCAGGAGGGCCCGCGGCGGGCCTCGGGCGGAGGGAGGCGCCGGCTGCCAGGTGGGGGCTCCTCAGTGGCTGCGGGCGGCGGCGGCGGTTGTCCGGACCGGGACGGACATTGTCCGGCGGCGCGCGAGGTGGAATTTAGGGTTAGGGGGAGAGGAGATCCGAGATTTGGACGGGGAAGGCCTATTTATACATAGAAGGAGCTAGGAGGCTCCAAATGAGGTGCGGTTTTCGGCCACGCGATCGTGATCGAACACTCTAGATGATGGAGAGGGTTTTGGTGGGTTTTTGGCCAAATTGGAGGGGTGTTGGGCTGCAAAACACACGAGGCCTTTTCGGTCCCTCGGTTAACCGTTGGAGTATCAAACGAAGTCCAAATGGTACGAAACTTGATAGGCGGTCTACCGGTAGTAAACCAAGCCGCTTGGCAAGTCTCGGTCCAATCCGGAAATGCTTAATCCCCACACACGAAAGAAAGGTAGAAATGACCACCGGAGGAGAACGAAGCGCTGGAATGCAAAACGGACAACGGGGAAAATGCTCGAATGCATGAGATGAACACGTATGCAAATGCAATGCACATGATGACATGATATGAGATGCATGACAACGATAACAACACACGGAGACAAAGACCCGAACCCGAGAAATTAAAATAACTTAACGCCGGAAACGACAAGAGTTGGATTACATATTGGGAAAGTTACATCCGGGGTGTTACATAGGCACCCTCGGTGTAGTAGTAATCATCGATGGTGTCGTCTGGCTCCTGAGCTCCACCATCTGGTTGCGACATCTGGAAAGAAAGGAAAAGGGGAAAAGAGGGAGCAAAGCAACCGTGAGTACTCATCCAAAGTACTCTCAAGCAAGGATCTACACTACATATGCATCGGTGTCAATGAAAAGGGTAGTATATATGGACTGAACTGCAGAATGCCAGAAGACACGGGGGAAAGCCTAGCCTATCGATGACTAGCGTCTTCAAGCAGCTCCAAGCATCTTGCAGCATCAGAAGAGATAAGAGTAGCATAAAGTAAAGTAGTAGTAGTGTTAACAACCTCAGCTAGAGATCCTTTCTCGACTCCCTGCGAGAAAGCAATCCCAGAGTCATACTATCCATTTCTCGTATCCATGTCTCATCTCAAGTATCTAGTTCTAGTTGCATCGATCGGGATACAACTCCAAGTGTACATTACCGTAGGACAGGCATTCGATAGATGTTTTCTTCCCTGCAGGGGTGCACCAACTTACCCACCACGCTCGATTAACTCCGACCGGACACACTTTCCTGGGTCACGCCCGGCCTCGGCCAAACGATATGCTGCAACCCGACCTAGGCTTAATAGAGAGGTCAAGCACGCCGGACTAAACCTATGCCCCTAGGGGTCTTGGGCTATCGCCCCAGGAACTCCTGCATGTTGCGTGGGCGGTCGGTGAGCAGATCTAGCTACCTCCTTAAAAATGCAGAAGCTTACCAGCCAACCCAGCGCGCGCTGCTCAGTCGCTGATGTCCATTAAGCTTCGGCTGATGCATACGACGCAGATCGCCCATACAATGCCCACATGATGGTTAGTGCTATCAGGCAAGAGGCCCCTCGGATCAAATATCCAAACCGTTAGTGTGTTGGCAGTGCGGCCACGAACAGAGACTCACGAAAGATGTGACCCCGTCACCCCGTCTCGAGTACTTGCGGCAAGGGCTAAGAATGCCCAGCCATGCCTCGTAAGTATCTCGCGGGCACCTTCCAGGTCAACCCGACTACACATCACTCACTATTAAGCTCACGCGCGTACCCCTCAGGGCCGACCCGTCTTTAGTAACATGGTTCAGTGTAAAGTCATAGTAACCATAGTAACTGTGTGTCTAACACCAAAGGGAAAACCCGAGGAATCACCCCCGTTGAATTCCACTCGATGTTATCATCAAGGTGAACATAAGAGGATCCAACCTCGAGGTTCACACTTGAGGGGTTGCACGACAGAGCCGTAACGGAAGTGGTTAAGGAGGAAATCACCCTCGATGACCTCAATCATATAGCTACACTACATAGATCTCATCAAGACTGATGTAAGAGGTTCCACCCTCGGCACTCGATGGTAAATCTGCAGAGTGATACAACTAGTGGGCTGATGTGCGGTGTCAGGGCCTGGACATTGATCACATTGATCGAGTCATCGAACATAAAGCAGGGCAACTGGGACAAGGTGGGGGTCACTGATGGATCACTAACCGACCTATACTAAGCAGTTTAGAATAAGCAGGTAAGGTATGAAAGCAGGTAACAAAAACAGGCTATGCATCAGAGTAGGATCATACATAAAGCAGTAGCAGTTCTAATGCAAGCATGAGAGGGAAAGAAATGGGCAATATCGAAATGCTCAAGGAGGGTTTTCTTGCCTGGAAGCTCTGTTGAAAATGAAGAAGTGTCGTCGACGTAGTCAAACACAGGGGCGGCGTCGGTCTCGGGGTCTACCGGAGAGAAGTGGGGGAAGAAACAATAAATATAAAGAAATTAGAGCATCGCAAAGCATAACATGACAATATGCTGTGCCGGGTGTGACCTAACGTATGGCTGCACGATAAAGATAAAGGGGGAATTCAACGGGGAATGATTTCCCGGTTCCGGACCTATGTCAGACAAATGACCAGAGGGGGAATGTACCATGTTCAGATAGTTAGAGGCATCTGACAGGTATGTGCGTAGCGTATTTGGGTTTGTCTCGTTTTTCTGAGCAACTTTCATGTAGAAAACATTTTCATCGGAGTTACGGATTAATTTCTATGATTTTTCAAAGATTTTAAACAACATTCTGTATTAATATTCATTTGAAAATAATGATTAAAACACTATGGGAACCCAGCACAGGGGACACAAAAGTGCATCCAGTGGCTGATAGGTGGGCCAGGGGATCCCAGTTGACCAGTCAACGTTTGACTGGTCAACAGGGTGTGGGGCCCCCTGTCATACTCACATGTAACTAATTAGGGATTAGTTATGCTAACTAAGTAATTAGATTAATCAAACCATTTTAATTAAGTTAATTAATTATATATTATTATTATTATATATTTTTTACACATTTTTATAAAGAAAAGGGCGCCGATGGGTCCCGTAAGCTAGTGGTACAAGGCGAACGGGTCGAGCGAGTTAACGTGCGGGCGCCCGTGCCCAAGGGGCGCTATGCCCGGGCGAGGCCACCGGCCGTCGAGGGAATGGGGCGCAAGGGCCACGGCGGGCCCTGGTTGGCGGGACGAGGCACAGAGGAGCATGGGGTGGGGCTCGCGCGCGGCGGGTCGGCCCGCGGTGGAAACAGCAGGCGGGGCGGCAACGGAGCAAAAGCAGCAGCAGCACGGGGTCGATGCGGTCAGGGGCGGCGGTGCATGCCGTGGGGGGGCGTGGAGGCCAGGGAACGCCTGGCAGGGCGCCCGTGGGGGGCGCCGGGCGCGAGCGTGGGTGGTGGGCGTGGCCGCGCGTGGGCGCAGGGGGGGTTGCCGGCGTTTGTGCAGCACGCGGCAGTAGAGGCGGGGCGCTAGGCGAGGCCAAACGGGTGATGGCGGGAGCGGGGCCAGGTGGTTGACGGCGGCGTGTGGCATGGCCGGGCGTGGTGTGTGGAGGCAGTAGGCAGAGCAAGCAGCAGCACAGCAGCCAGAGGCAGCAGGAGGAAGAGCAGCAGCGGGACAAGCAACAGCAGCAAGAAGGTAGTAACAGTAGCGGGTGAGCGCACAGGAGGCAGCTGCCGGTGTAAGGCACGGCCCAGGCCGACGCGTAGGCGCGAAGGTGCAGCCTGGGCGGCCAGAGGTGCGGTGAAGCATGGACACGGGCGTCGCGAGCGCGACGCGACTACGGTGAGGCTTCGGCCACAGCGGGAGGTTGCACGCACGGGCATCTACGGTTTAAGATCGAGACGGCCAAAAAAAGGGAAACCGGGAGGAGGAGCTCACAACAAAGCTCGAGGACGTGGTCGGGGAGGCCGGGGTTGCCTGGATGTTGCGGATTGAGGCGAGGTTGTGCGGCGGCCGACGGGGAAGATGATGACCGATCCAGCAGTGTGGTTCACCTCCAGACGAACCCATGTTTGCGATCGAAGCAGACGAAGCAGCAGCATCTTCTCGACATCCTCGCGAGGCTCGGGGTGGCCTCCGGCCACGACAATGGCATTGGCACGATGACAGAGGTCTCAGGTAACGATAAAAGTCGAGTGGGGCGAGAAGAGCGAGGGGAATATGGAAAATAGGGTTTCGGGGGAGAGAGGGATGACACGGGTGGTCTTATCCCTGCCTCGGAGCCGTCGGATGAACGACCCGTGGGCATCGGCCATGGCGCCGTGGATGGTCGCCATGTCGTCCCTGGTGAGAAGGGGGAGACGCCAGGGTGGGATGGGCTTTAGGCCAGAGTCCAAGTAGGCCCTTTCTCTTTTCTGGTCTTCTATTTTTCCCTTTTAAATAAAACAGAGACAACTATGGAAAAGTTTGGGCTACCAAAATACTTTGAAAAAAAATGAATGATGGACTAGGCCACTTAAATTCTTTGTAGTTGTCGGGGGCGATGTTGATTCCACCAACACCTATGGGGACAGGGCCCCTTTCGGTTCGGTGGGGGACGGAGAGCGCACAAAGAGCGGATCGAGGCAGTACACGCGGGCGATTTTACCCAGCTTCGGGCCGCACGGATGCGTAAAACCCTACTGCTGCTTATTGCTGTATATTGGATTCTTGCTCAGGAGCGATGGACGCTGCCAGACTGAGCGTGAGAGTGTTCCTGGTGTTGAATGAGCCGAACTGGCCGAACCTCCTCTACGTTGCGCTTGGGCCTCCTTTTATACTCTCAAGGGGTTACCCACAGGTGGCAACATAGACTAAAAGGGTAGAAATGGAAAAGGATGCGGTAGGTGCAGCTACCGCTACTGTGGATACAGTGCACCCTACCTAACTCTGACGGCAGGGGACAAGGGCATTAAATGCCTGTCTGAGTCTCCTAAACAGTGCAAAAGGTGATCGTCAGGAGCGCCACCGTTTGCCACGATGGGCTTCTCTTCATCTCCGCTTGCCACCACGTACCCCTAGCTGCACGGCCTCCTGCCACGTGTGCTTGGGAGAGTCCTAGAGCGACACGTTAGCAGGTGTGCTGGAGCGCGAGCACGAAGTGGGGGTTTCCCGCGGCAAGCTCCTTGCCGCGGCCGTCGTCTTGTCGCGTCCGGGAGCTTGTCGCTCGCCGGATCTTGCTGGGACGTAGGGCGCGTCGCGGCAAGCTTTCTTGGTATGCCTTGAGTGGCCTTCCCGGCAAGCTCCTCTTGCCGGGGTCTTGTCTCTTCCCGGCAAGATCCTCTTGCTGGGGCCTTGGTTGGCCTTCCCGACAAGCTCCTCTTGCCGGGGCCTTGGTTGGCCTTCCCAGCAAGCTCCTCTTGCCGCGGCCTTGGTGTGAGTACTTTGCTCTTGAATGGTCTTCAAGGGAACCACGGAGGGTCTAGGCGGTCACCCGGCAAGCCTTGCCGCGGGGCGCTGCAACTACCCGTGCACGAGTTCGGGGTAATAGGGTACCCCCCTACTCTAGTACACCGACAGGAGCCCCCGGGCCTGGGCCACACACGGTGCCGAGCGCTGTTGGGCCAGGCCCAAAACAGTGCACGGGCACGTGCGGCCTAGGTCACGCCGAATCTAACTCCGCTCCCACCGCGCACGCCCAGAACGGCACGCGTCAAACGCTGCGTCGTGGGAGAGATCGTGGGAGGTTATTTATTTGGAAGGCCGAAACGTCCACCCCGTCCCTCTTTATAAGCAGGGGAAACAGGGGCATTTCCTCCATCTTCGTCATCCGCTGTTGCAATCTCAGAAACCTCTGCCGCCCTCTTCCGCTTCCAAGGTCGAAAGAGAGCAGCTCTCCGCTCCCGTCGCCGTCGCCACCACCAACGCCGTCGATCTCCCCCGCCGCCTCCGCCATGCCTTCGAAGCCTGGGAAGGGGAAGGCCACGAAGGCCGTGGCCGCGAAAGCTGTGAAGTCGACCGAAGCGCAGTGGCT